>NC_034410.1:62127189-62314308 GCF_002078875.1 Numida meleagris
TTTGTCCTTCTTGGCCACCTGGGCACACTGCTGGCTCATATTCAGCTGATTGTCCATCAGCACACCAAGGTCCCTTTCCGTCAGGCAGCTTTCCATCAGTGGGTGAGATTCAACAGTGGATTGAGTGCCTCAAATCTGCCTAATGCCTGTTCTAACGTCATACATCCATTCTGGTTTTTGTCTTCTGTTCTCTTTTTTTAAACGTATATCCCTTTGGCATAAGTCTGAGACTTGCTGCAAGTGAATTAGTCCCCAGGTTAACAAAGCTTTTAAAGTTAAGCATGTGTTTAAGTATGTGAGTAATCAATAAGCCCAACTCCAGGGACAGGAAATAAGCTTCCTGAGTATGTGCTTTGGCATGGTTGAGGAGGGGGAACTCTTCTACACAGATCTGCTGGCAGTGGGGAGCTGTAAGTTAAAGCAGCCACCCTTGTGCTAAACAGCATTCCCTCCAACGTGACCTCCCCACTTCAGGTGTCATGCTTTGCCCATCATTGTAGCACCTAAGTACATTTGGAAAGCCAACTCAATCATGTTATATCAGATTTTAAGATGAAAAATATTTACACTTACTAGCAAGGATGTTTGCTTATGTTGTTTTTGGCCATAGAAGGAGCACACATTGCTTTACCAATCCACTCAAAGGTTACTGACAACTTCAGAAAATCCCAGGCACAGAGTACATGAATAATATAAGTAATGTCCAAATCAATTTATAATGCCCTTTGATCTTCAATTGAAAAGTAACAAATTAAGAACATTATCGTATGCCTACCACAGATTTAAAAATATTAAAAATTGAGATATTCTGTTTACTCATGGAAATCTAATGTCTTTCATTATTGTGCAGGATTATTTCTTAATTATTATCACATTTGTTAGGATTTTATCCATCAAAGGTTTAAACGTTTCAAAGAAGAGAATGTACAGTTTATATCCATGTTCTCAATGCTGAGATAATAACATTATTGGTGTGGCATAAAAATCACAAAATAAGTATTAAAAGTAAGAGGAAAATTTTTTATTCTTTCCAAAGTGTAACTCTGACATGGTACTGTATATGTGTCTGAATTTGAGCTACTATTTCCAGTTAGGAATCTTAGTTCTTCAGGTAAAACGAGAGAAAGACAAGTCCCTGTCAAATTACTCAGCCAAAAAAATACCCACCCATCCACCTCCCCACACTCCCCAAAAATAAAATAAAATAAAAGATTAGCATTTATTCCTGAATCATACTTGGGGCAGATATTTAGATACATTCAGACAAAAAATCCTGACCCAATGCCCTGTCAGAAGCCCTTCTCTGAAAGACTGATGTGCCACAGATCTTTCTAAAAGCTAAGGTGGTGTTCTTTCTCTTTCATTATTACACTGAAAAATCAGAGTAATTTTCTTCTGGATTTTTTCTTTTTCCTACAGTTGTTTGCTTTAAAAATAATGTATAAAATCTTGCCCCACTTAAGTCGCTAGGAGAGCTGCCAAGATATCACTCATCTAGTGTAACTTTCACACCCTAACATAAGCATTATGGATGCTGAATCTAAAACACAACATCCTCTTTCCAACCGCTTTTTAGTCACTAAAATTAAGCAAACAGAAAAGCTCAGAGTAGTTTAACTAAAAGCTCTTTCTCTCCTAAACGACACTTTTGCTCTTGACTCTTCTGATAATTTATATAGTTCTTCAGTTCTCACAGGCAGACAGGCATGACAAGACTTGAGCAGTGCACATGAAATCCCTGCTTTCCTCTCACCACCTTTGAAAAATCCCAATCAGGCAGTCTTCAAATGCATAAAAAACAGAAAAGTAAAGAATCCTATTGTTATTATGGGTTATGATTAAAAGTTTGATTAGTGGTCTTACTCAGTTAACTAAACTTTATCTAGTTTCATTTTTGAGCAAGAGATATTGACTCTTTCACTGGAAATGCTAACACAGTTCCACTCTCCTTTTTCTCAATATTTTCAAAGGGGTTTTGTTGACAATTTGCATATGCAGATAGCTTACAGACACTGCTGATTCAGGTAATATCAACATGCAAGCACCAAAAGCGACTTCGTTTCCCATCAGATAGCATTGCAAGAACATTGGGACACAGCAAATTTAAGTTGTGACATTGTGCTAGAAATTGTTGCAAAGCCCAAAGCGCTCCATAAATGGCAATGGTACCTCTTCAGAAATAGCTGAAAGCCATCTGTACTTGGGCATTTGTACAGCATAAAAAAAAGCAGAATGAGACAAATGTATTGCTTATATTTTTATTGATTACCCTTCATGTTAAATTTGATGTAAGTGTATTCAGTGGCAGCATAGCCTCTGGAACCTGCTGTCTAATCCAGCTGACTGGGAGATAAACTTGCTGCTGTTCAGACAGTGTGTATTAACCAAATGCAAGCTGTGAGACATGCAGTGAAACAGTAAGTAAATTTGGGAGGAGGAGGATTCTTTGCACTTGTAACATTGCAAGACAGGACAAGCAAAATGCTCTTCTATTAAAACAAATGAATGATATGTAAGAGATAGTTAAGGAGCAGCTGAAATAGGATCCAATAGGTTATAAATCTTTTTCCTTCTCTCACATGTAAGGCTTTGAGAATGCAGATTCACATCAGAACATAGATAGACATGGTGGTATCACGCATGTTTTAAAAAGTTGTAGGTGAAGAGAAGATGGCAAAGCATAGCATTGCCCACATACAGCTATATAAGACTGTGTTTCCAAAGAGTTGCCTGCCTTTTTATTAGGAGAATTCACATAAGTCTCCCCAGTTATATCTCTTTCTTTTTAATTACATGACTCTGCCCACCCGTGCAGCTCCATGAGTCAGTACATCACTCACACTATATCCGTTAGTGAATCATATTGCAAATAGATTTTGTGTTTTTTTCCATGAGAATGTGCAGAGGAGGTCTGTGTCACTGCCTACCACCTTCTGTTAAGATGTTGATATGTCAGATCCATAGATCCATACACGTCTTTGTCTTTTTCTTTCAGTGGCATAAATGACTCACTTACAGACAGCCAAAATACAACATGCATGAATCTAACTCCTCAGGTGACTTCACTTGATCATTCTTTTAGGCTGAGACAAATGGGATGAAGTTCAACAAGACCAAATGCTGAGTCCTGCACTCTGGCCACAACTCCAGGTAATGCTACAGGCTTAGGGCAGAGTGGCTGGAAGACAGAGTAGAGGAAATGGAGCTGGGGGTATTGGTTGATGCTCGGCTGAACATGAGCCAGCAGTGTGCCCAGGTGGCCAAGAAGGCCAATGGCATCCCAGCTTGTATCAGAAATAGTGTAGCCAGCAGGAGCAGGGAGGTGATCATCCCTCTGTACTCAGCCCTGCTGAGCTGCACCTCGAGTACTGTGTTCAGTTTTGGGCCCCTCACTACAAGAAAGACATTGAGGCCCTGGAACATATTCAGAGAAGGGCAACAAAGCTGTGAGGGGTCTGGAGCACAAGTCTTATGGGGACAGGCTGATGGTGCTGGGATTGTTCAGTCTGGAGAAGAGGAGGCTCAGGGGAGACCTTATCACTCTCTACAACTGCCTGAAGGGAGGTTGTGCCAAGGTGGGGATTGGCCTCTTCTCCCAGGTAACATGTAACTGGCAATAAGAATAGAGGGAATGGCCTCAAGGAGATTCAGGCTGGATGTTTGGAAATAGTTCTTTTCCAAGAGAGTGGTCAGGGCTGCCCAAAGAGGTGGTGGAGTCACAGTCCCTGGAGGTGCTCAAGAAACTTTTAGATGTTGTACTGAGGGACATGGTTTGATGGGAAATAATGGTGATAGGCTGACAATTGCTTTGGATGATCTTAGAGGTCTTTTCCAACCTTGGTGATTCTGGGTTCTATGATTCTCATGGAGCAGTTGAGGGAGATCTGTTGCTTTGCACAAAAAAGAGCAAAAGTTACATGCTCTTGCTGTCTAATTCTGACCTCATTTGCCATGAGTGCACACACCTTCCTTTCAGATTTGCTGGTACCATTTACAAGCGGCTTCCTAGCAAATACAGATTTTTCCCATGTGAAAGGCATATGTCTTACTACCTCATGCTGTAACACTTATTTACATTATTGGCAGCTGTTTCTTGTGTTTTTCTGTTTGACCCCAGGGAAGATGCAGGTTACTCTTGCTGTTTGCTTTCCCTCACCCTGCAGTGATGGTAGCTCTGAGCACTGGAGTCAAGCTCTATAAAGGAGGCATGTGCATGCCTCTTTCAAAAGTTCCATGTATGTAAGCTTTTTCTAATACACCTGTCAAGGTCACTTTGACTAACTGCTCCTAGAATCATAGAATCATAGAATTGCTCCGGTTGGAAAAGACCTTCAAGATCATCACGTCCAACCGCAACCTAACCATGCTACTCTAACAACCCACCACTAAATCATGTCCCTGAGCACCACATCCAAACAGTTTTTAAACACATTCAGGGATGGTGACTCAGCCACCTCCCTGGGGAGCCTGTTCCAGTGCTTAACAACCCTTTCTGTAAAGAAGTTTTTCCTGATATCCAACCTAAACCTCCCTTGGCGCAACTTGAGGCCATTTCCCCTTGTCCTGTCACCTGTCACCAATGAGAAGAGACCAGCCCCGCTCTCACTGCAATCACCTCTCGGGTATTTGAAGAGAGCAATGAGGTCTCCCCTCAGCCTCCTCTTCCCCAGACTAAACAGCCCCAGTTCCTTTAGTTGCTCCTCGTAGGGCATATTCTCCAAGCCCTTCACCAGCCTTGTTGCCCTTCTTTGGACCTGCTCCAGCACCTCAATCTCCTTTCTGTACTGAGGCACCCAAAACTGAACACAGTACTCGACGTGGGGCCTCACCAGTGCTGAGTACAGGGGCAGGATTACCTCCTGCTCACCACACCATTCCTGATCCAAGCCAGGATGCCTTTGTCCTTCTTGGCCACCTGGGCACACTGCTGGCTCATATTCAGCTGATTGTCCATCAGCACACCAAGGTCCCTTTCCGTCAGGCAGCTTTCCAGTAGGGTTGCCTGGGGTTGTTGTGATCAAAATGCAGGACCCGGCATTTGGCCCTATTGAAACTCATAGGGTTTGTGAAGGTTTTTATGATCTGGACAGGGCTCTTCTGGATTTGGTTTGACCCTGGCCTGAGGCTATTCTGACTTTTCAGTGCAATCTTTCATCTTCTCATGCCCTTCTCTGTGAAACCTGAGCCTGACCGATGGGGAGGATGGAAAGACCTTCCGCACAGACCCTCAGGGTGCCCTGTCAGGCAGGCAATCTGCAGACCAGGAGGTGGGCTTTGCAATGCTGCTACAGGCTTACCAAGCCAGCTGTGTCCCAAAGCCCTGACCCCAGGAGGTGTTTCTGAGCCTGTCCTCCTGACTCCTTCTCTCTCTCACTCTCTAAAAGATATTAATGCTATTTTGCAGCATCAGTCTCGAGTAAGTTTATGAGTGCTTTCTGTATGCTAAGTCATCCATCAGACTGTAAATCATTTAATCACTGAATCATGACTTACTCCAGTGAGTGAAAGACCTGGATTTGCTCCATGACCCTATGGTAAACACAAAAGGTAACATTACCTACTAGTTCAGCTGCCTAACCCAAATTTACCTCTTTTAATTGAACAGTGATTAATTATACTACACTGCATAGCAGATCTCCTTTTCTTTTTCCCACGCATCCATCAGTCCTCCCTTGAACAATTTTATACTTATAGGGATTTTAGCTATTCACCTGCAGTTACCGTACAGCAAGACACAAATGGGGACAAACTGCAAAAGGAAAGACAAACTGATAGATTATTAGACAGACTGAATCAGTTTGTAGAGTTGACAATTATATTCATTAACTCAATCAGCCTTCTGTTAATAGTGTGGGTTTGATTGCCATCTTGCCTACAGGTAAATCTCCATCAAAATTACAGCCATCAGTTAGTCTCCATTTTTATAAACTATACGTGCTGGGGGAGGGAAAAAAATAAAATAAAAATGTTGCTATTTCCTTTCTTCCAGCAGCAGCAGAGTTCTTTCCCAAAGCGACCCAAGGACAGGCGGTGTGGAGCCACAGTGACCTCCGCCGGCCAGCCCTGCCTTGCTGCGGATCTGACAGCTTTTCCAGGTACAGAAGAGTGCTTGCCCTGCTTGCTCTGATCTCCTGCTTGCACAGGTGGAAGACTTGCTGCTCTTGCACTGCTTGCACACGGGGCCAGCTGAAGGCATTGAGATGAGTATCCCCAAATTCCAGCCTGAGGATTTTCAGTCTGGAGTAAGTAAAGCCTCATGAAAAAAAAAAGTGTTGTAAAGAGCATTTACAAATACATTTCAAGGTGAAAGGTGATAATCTGTATGGATAAGCTCACTTTCATATTTCTGCGCATATTTTGTGCTAATTTATAAAACAGAGAAAATCATTACTTTCACAAATAACAGAATTATATTTTCCACAAGAAAATAACATCTTGCCATTTTTCTCTTGCATTTTCCCTCACTACAACAGGGCATCACGTGCTAATAAAGCCATATAAACATGACTAAGTTTTAGTTGCATGGATAAGAGGCCTTTTTTTTCCACTTGTTAGCAATGAAAACAAGACTTCTTACTCCCTGCCGTGGCATATACGTATCTGACAACTTGTATCCAAAAGCTTTAAACCTGAGTGGTATTTATTTTAAACAACTGTAAGCAAGTAGTACGTGTTTCCACTCCTCTCTTTGAAGCTCATGTGGAATCAATAGACGCCCTCTGACTGCTGTTTTGTGGTGGGTTTTTGTTGTTGTGGTTTTGTTGTTTTTTTTTCTTTTCCCATTTACATCGTCTGGAGAACTGAAAAGAATCCAAAGGTTGCTGATGTGTCAGAAAAATATCATTTTTTAGTCAAATCTCACTCACTGCTATCAGGAGAACAGACATTTCCATTCTGTCTGCAGCCCGGAGTCAGTTTTCTTTTGTGTGCTCTAATGTGTTTCAGACTAACCAAGTTTTTTTTTGTTGTTGTTGGGTTGCTGTTTTGTTGGGTTTTTTTCGGCAGGGTGGATGTTGGCTTATTGGTTATGAGAGCCTGAACAACCACTGCAGTGGAAATAAAAAGTCCTGACACTAGAGCAGTGGAAATAACAATGTTGGTTTCTTCCACGAAGTGGAAATAACATGCTTTGTTCCACCAATGTGAGGTACAGAATACCTGATGTGAGATGGTGTATAACATTTTGTATTTTTCTGGGACAATGTCTCAGCGTTGCTGCACCGTTCCAGAGCAAAACTGCCAAAAATGATTGGGTAGAAGGTCACTGATAATAGGCCTGATTCTCAGAGCTGATGTAAATCAGAAAAGCAAAGAGCTACAACAATTCCTATCACCCAAGGATGTGTCCTGAACTGTTTCTTTCACTGGCTAGCTGGAAAGCAGCTCTTGGGTACTGTACCCCAATACCTGCATGTGTGAAAGTCTTCTAAAAGATTATCTGTAGACTCCAATAATTCCATATCTAATGAGTGATAGGTGCTTACAATAACTGATGGCATACAACTGACAGCAAGAAATGGTGACCCTGGTTTCATAAATCAGGCAACTTGCTGAACACAATAGCACTGTATATTTTTAAGGTAAGCCTTCATAGAGTTTGAATAAAAAAGGGAATCATTCAGAAAGAAGTAATAAATTGCTAGGAAGGGGCCTGACCACTTTTTCTCCCGTTGGCTTCTTTACAATGCTACACAAAGATAGGTTGAAAAGGAATCAAATTTTTCTAGTAAACAATTGTAACAATATTTTATTTTCTCTGTCCTAAAGGGTGTAAGCAATATCTTTAGTTAAAATGTAATCTGAGTTGTGGAAGGATCCTACAAGTGTATTTCCATTATTGTTTCAAAACCTCTGGGTGAAATTTAACAGATAAAGAAGTAAAGCTGTTTAGTTCAGTGGAAATGAAGCAGGATGGACCAAGCCTGGGAGAGGCTGAACAGGTAGATAGTGCATTTTCAAACACGTGAGTCAGCATTTAAATTTAAAAACAGAGCTATGGAAAACAAAGGAAGCATAAACATTTATCTTTAAGGTTTTTCCTTTCTTTTTCTCTCCACAATTATTTTCATATTCTCACTTGGGTGGCTTCCTACAAAGCTTTTGTGCAAGACCTTAGCTTTAACATGTCTAATTTTCCTTCACATTTTACTGGCAGTTTATAAGGAAGAAGAGCATTATTATCCAGCAAAACTGAATCTTCACTGAGGTCATCATTGGACACAGTCTTTGTTCAGACCTTCAGCCTTGGTCCCTCTGCTTCACATGACAAAATATATGAACAGGGAAGTGCCAGCAGACAGGGAGGGAGCATCTTTAAATCATCCTTGCCATTGGACTAGCCTCCTTCATGGCACAATAACAGATAATACTTTTTAAATCAATAACCACTGCCTTATAGAGCACCTTCCATTTGTCAGCTCATGAGGCAGAAGGTCCAACTGTTCTTTGCTGGTAAAGCTGGAGTTCAAGTAACTGAGTTTCCAAAGAGTATCAATAGAGCTTGTAATAATTAAATGACAGAAGGTCAACTAGGCAGCAGAAGTGGTCTGGGGACTGTGGTGTTAGCTCAGCATGAGAAAGACTCACCTTCTTCTGATATGCATGTCTCATGCAGCCTTAAGCAAATCACTTAGCCTTGTTGTGTCCCGTTTGGCAAAAGTGGACAAATACATTCTGTGTTTCATAAGAGTCTTTGATGAAAGGATAAATGAATCAAAGATGTGAAGATTTTACATTCAGGGGTGATGTACACATCTTGCAGTACAGTTGCAGTTGCAAGAGGGTTTTTCAAACTACCAATGTTTTGATCACCGTACGCTCTCCCTTGAAATAAACCATCTTTCAGACACAATGTAATTTTATCATCTTCATAAAAATATGCTCATGATATTGGTTTGATACTCTCTCAGCATTTATCTGAAGTAAAAGAGAAGGATGTACAGGAGGAAGGTGAAAATATACATAGATGCATTTCTAACTGACTGTCACAGCTCCTGAATTAGATTCTCAGCTGACAGAGCTACAGGGTAACTGCATTACAACTAATGTAAATCTTCTGATTGACACCAGCTGACAATCTAGTCCCATCTACTAAAATCAGGTATCAGATATTTCTTAGTGCTTTTTAAAGGACTATGATATCTATCATGTTTTCCCTGTTGATTCATTACAAGTTGTAACAATAAAATGAGCTTTAGCTGTGTCCTAGCTTTTCTGAATTTAAGTTTACTTATTGTAATATCATTTTTATGTCACAACTAGACTGCAGATCGAAAGACAGACTGTGTCAAGGGAATTTGGTGTTTTACATTTAGAAGGAACATTTAATGAATTATGCTGCCCCCAGATAACCCCTATTTCATTTGTATATAATGCTCAGGGCTAAGGATTGTCTTTCTGATCCTTCTTCGATGTTAGGCAGTATGTTTCAAAAGTGGTCACGTTACTGCTCCCATCATTACTTCAGACCCAAACCCACAAGTGCTGAGTGCAATAACTCCCTCAGAGGACACAAAAATGGCTTTAATACAACAATAATCTTAAATTTGTCAAAGGCTCAAAGTAAAAGTAAATGTGTGACTTTTTTCTTTGCATGGCTAGTGGTCAGCATATATTGTGTAAACATGACCTTTCAGTAACGTAAGTGCTTAGTGCCTTTTCTATTAATAACTAATTGCTAGATTTTAAACTCAGAGTACCTTAAAACATTAGACTGCCTATAAATATTCCATCCCCTTAATCCCTGGAGGAATTACTGACTCAAGCCCTTTCAGCTGGGCTTGTCACTTTGTAGTTCTGCATCTTCAGGAGGGGAAGCAGAGATCTGAATTCAGGTTCAGATTGCAAAAGGCCTAGAAAGAATGCACCAAATGGTGCAGAGGTAAATGAAATGCCATTAGACTTAGGAGGAAATTATTTTATTACTTAACAGCTATGCAAAATATAAATAAAACAAATGACTAATCAGGCATCAAGCTCCATGGTGCACGCTTGTTGCCTGTCAAAGTCAGTGATGAGATTCCCCCCTGTCCCCTCTGTCAAGGCACTGGTACCATTGGCTCCATGCACTGTAGAAAGTAGCACCTCTCCCTCTGCCACAAGGCAGCTGTGTGCAGCCTCTGCAAATGGGGCTTTACCTTTGATGTACTTCACATCGTTTGTCCCCATTTTATGTTTGCTTCCGTTTTGTTTGTTTTAGAATACCGTTGTGATTTTTAGCATACAAATGCAGAATGTATTTGTTCATATGGGACAAATATGGGATGGGACAACCCTACCTATATGTACAGACCGAGGGGCAAGAGGCTGGAGAGCAGCCCCACGGAAAGGGTTCCCTGGGTTCTGGCTGATGGCCAGTGGCTGAAAGGCAGTGTGTCTCCAGTCTAGCCTCAGGGGCCGATCAGCCATAGTTGTAAGCCCTTCAAGGGACTAGATCCTCATCTCAGCTGTGTTGTATAGCTAGTACAGGGAGTCCCCCACTGCAGCTACACATCTCTGTAAAATTCAGTGATGAAAAATGAGTTAAATTCACTAATTTGCTTTTATTTTATGTAGAAAATCCCACATATTCATCTGTAGCACTCCTGAAGTCACGTAAGGACCATACTTGTAAGCCGATTTCTGTCCCATCCAGATGAACAGGTGAAGCAGCAGACTGTGGAACAATAATGTGTTCAAACACTGAAAGCCTAACTAAGCCTCGGCTAGGAAAAGCTGGCATAACTTCAGTGACTACAACGCCATTATTGCAGACAGTGGAACTGTGATAATTTAATTACCTGAGGACCTGTCCCATGTTTCCTCAGACAGCTCTAAGCATTTCTTCTCTTCTCTTTTAGTCTGGTTTGTTATTCATATGAACCAGAACTAGAAGAGAAGAAGAAACAGTGATTTCAGAATGCTTTGGATCATACTCCAAGGAGTTCTCATTTGAACCAGTGGCAAAATTCCTCTGGTGTAGGGCAGAAGTCTGTGCCCGTAGCAGTGCATTTTCATAGGATTTCTTGTTCCATGGGATTCTGTGCAATCACTAAGTATTTCCAGTTGACATGACAATTTTAAGGAGAAAACTCCAAATATTATAATAGGAAAGGAATGCTTTCCTGCAGCACTAGTGATATTCTTCCATGTGTTTTCCACTCACAGTCTCTCTTTGGTAGACCTGCAAAATAAGATTCTTTGACCAGCAGCACTTGCTGTTGCTCCAGGGAAAAAAAGCATAGGACTGAACCAGCATGCACTGTGTTGACCACACAGAGTCCAGATGTTATAAAATTCAGAAGCAAGAAAAGCTGTGGAATAGAAATAGACAAAACCTTCTGAAGATCCTGAGTTCCTTTTCCCCTAAGGACCTTTTCATATTTTTGCACATCAAACAAACATCAATCTGATGTACTGGAATAGAACATTTGGCACCAGTGTCAGCGGAGGATGTAAAACAATACTGCCAGTACCAGCGGAGGTGGATGTCTTCACTACAGCAAAGTGTATGTGCTGTATGGCAAACAGCTGCTTTTCAATATCAGCAATGGTACATGAAAGAAACTGACAGAGGCTGCAAGTCTTTAGGTTTCTCCTCATTTATATTAATGTTGAACTGGCTGGCTCTAAAGGTGGGAATTCATGGTGTTCATAAAACAGTTTGCATTAGGGAAAGGTATTTTTCTGACACAAGGAAACCGGCTGAAAAAAGATGCCTGGCATTCCTGAAATGTTCCACCTTCACTAGGCCTAACCAAGTGCAGATGAAATTGTCATGAAGGTTTCAGCAATGGCATGGTTCCTGTGGCAGAGAGTCTCAGTGTTTGTTGTGTAGTATGTTATCTTGAATTCAGCCTCATAGATTGTTCCTGCTGTTAGGTATATTCACTTATGCATAGTCCAAGACCTGAATACATAGAACAGAGATGAACATGTAACAGCCAGATAAATAGTAGTCTTGTCTGTGTATACTCCTTGTACTTCAAAACTAGCTTAGCTGATCATCAGAAGGCAAGCTTAGTTTGCAAGTATGAAATAGTATTCACATTAATGTTGTTTACTCTTCATCTGGAGAGATTCCTAATGAGGATTAAAGATCACTTTAAGCCTGTGAGCTATAATGATAAGACTATGAGCCTGACCTACAGTAGCTTGAAACTTGACTGTGTTTTCTACAAACCCTTAAGCTACCTGAATTCCTTTGATAATGCAAAGGAATCATATTCTGTTGGCTCTGTTAGGTGTTCAACATACTATGCACTGAAAACATGGCCTCCAATTTGCATAGAGAGTCTTTGAGATTGTCTCAGCCTCTTTGTTCTCTTTACCTAAGGATGATGCAGCACCATCCTAAGGCCTCAAAGGATATGCGTTAAAACTGGTAGACCCACATTAAAATCTCAAAAATAAAAAATAAAAATGGGGTTATTTAAGGAAATATTCCACAGGATCAAAAGGGGTTTTGTGATCCTATTTAGGGACGTAAGTCAGTGATAGCTTCATTGTAGCAGTGCATTCATATTCAGACTAAGTTCACTCTGTTTGATGTCATCCAGAATGTGAAAACAGTTGAGTTCTGATAGAACAGTACAGTGTTGCCATTTCCAAATGGAACAGTTTCATTATGTTTTTGAATAACTGAAGCTTGCGGTTTTATCTGCCAAAACGCCACATAAGTTAGCACAAGACTATATAGACACTGATATGTAAACTACAAATATGCAAACCTCTAGACATTCTACCCTGTTCTCCTGTGTGTGTGCTTTTCATCATTAAACATAATATTTATTCCATTCTAGTCAAAAAGAGATGTTCTGAAGTCTTCAGCACATTTTGAAAAGTTACCCCAGTAATGACACCTGTCCATCTTGAGTGAAGTTTTCTGTCCTTTAGCTGCGGGAGCAAACCAGGATAGAGTTTATTTCATCAGCCCTCATTGATAGCAGCTCAGCTCGTTAACACAAATCAGCCTTCTTTAGTAATTTGAGTGAATACACCAGGCTGTGAAGAAAGACGATGGAGGTGTGCTCTTACCTGTCAACACTGGAACAGGGGTGATAATCTCCTGCAGAAGGGCAAGGCAGATATCCATGGACAGTGACGTCTTAACCTACCTCAGTGAGCACTGGCAGAGACCATCTGAGAAAGCCCTTAAGGCTCACCGCTGTCCCCCTGAAGAACAAGTGCAGATAGCTCCTGTGCCATCAGTTTCCATCTCACCTCACCACATTCTGCTTTTCCCATATAAACAGGCCTTTGGCTGTCCTTTAGAGTCTGCTCACTTCAAGAGATTTGCTGGTCAACTTTAAAACTGTGAGGAGTACCGACCTGCAGGTGGCCTGTTATTTACATAGACTACTTCTAAGCCCCAGCCATATTGAAAAGCTAAACAGAAAGTCTTGCTGACATCTGGGAACCAAAATTTTTTGGGTCAAGCTGATTTGTGCTCACTGCAACCTACTTATGATACATTTAATTAGTCCATACTTCAGGGCTGCTGTCAATCAATTTTCTCTGAAGACTGGCCACAGATGGAGCTGCGGTGTTGGGGGAGGTGGCTGATGTTGCTGGCATTACTGAGGAAGCTCGGGTGTTCCTCTAGGGTGTCTTTTTCACACTCTCTGGGTTAAATCTGCCACCACATTTGATGGTAACAAACAGATGGTTTGATAACAACGCATTTCAAGAAGGAAATTTACTTTAGGAAATTAGCTGGGAATCTTATTCCTCTTATGGAGTTTGGGGCATGGCTGGCTTCCTGGGACGATCTGAGAAAGTCACCTAAGAAATCCATGCTTCATCCAAAACATTGGCAACGCCCTTTATTTCATCTCTTCCTTACCCATAACACCATTTTTGAAGTTTATAACCTTTATAACAATTGTTATGCCTTCCCTTCAAAGGTCTTAAGAGGTTTTTATAAATTTTGATTACCCTGTATTCCAGCATTGCCTGCAGTTGTACGACACTGAATTTCATGAAGCACAGTTGTTCCCTTTATATTCCCAGTCTCCTAAATGAACATGAGCTCAAAGGAGAACCTGGGAAGAATTTCATCTTTTCTAAACTGAAAGGAGCTTATGTTCTAGGTTTAGAGTATGTCAGACAAACAACACATGTAATTTTATTTACTGTGGCAAATGGACAGCTGATGTTTTTCTTTACCAAGTCTTCTCCTCTAAAAGATCTCAAAGAAACGGCCTGCATTATAAATAGTAGAGAAAAATGATAATTGCAATGTTGTCTCCTGCTTCCAAATGATGATGTGCAAGGCATGTACATAACTTCTTGGCAAGGATTCATTTGTCAAAATAAAAGAAGCCAACTGCATAAGGCAAAGAGACAATATATCTTGACAAACTTGTAGATGCTAGCAAAAATGTAAACAAAAAAGTTGCAGTGACTGATGCATTAATGTAACACTGTCAGAGTACTGGCTTCAAAAATTAACAACTGTTGATGCTTTTCTGACTAGTCAAAAGAGCAAGTGTCATGATTTCTGCTATGTTTGACATTTTCTATAGTTTCTACTCAATTTTAATCTCTGTGTAATACTCAATACTCAGCTTTCTACAGGAAAGACAGAATAAGAATTCTACAAATGGGATAATACATTTGAAGACAGCAGACCTAAGCAAAGAGATAGCAGAGACGAAAATTTCTTGACATTTTTATGAACTCATCATTTTTGCCATTTAATATATAAAAAGAAAAACCTCTTTCCGCTGATTGATTACTTTAATGAATAAATGTACTCAATGATTCGGTGGCTTGAGTGGATTAAATTTCCCTTGCTGGCAGGAACTGGCCTTAAATGAAAGTGTTTTGAGGGTTTATTCATTTTTTCCAAACCAAAAAAAATAAAAAAAAAAGAAGAAGACAGAAAATCAGTCTGAATTTTAAACCACTTTGATCTCTGTCTATATTTTATAAACTGTTGTCTGAACCTACGTGAACTCCTGTAGAATCAAACCCAATTATGGTCCATCCAATTCTTTGCTCAAAGAATTCGAAACCAGATTTTTCACAATGTCGTTGACGTGTAGAACAACACCCAGAAGCTTGTCATCATTACCTTCTTCTTACGCATTATACTTCCTTGCTGCAACCAATTCAAATACTCATAATCACATAAGCTTCAATCCTTACCTCCACAAAATGCTTTCAAAAACACAACAGCAAATAAACGGTTGATATAAAGAAAGGCTGCATTTGCTGGGTATGGTTTTGACAGGTTTTGGAGGGAGACAGGAAGCAAGGTCACTGCAGGGAGCAATGGGGGAAAAGAGGAAAGTTTGTTATAAAAACTAAATACCTCTAAAATAATGTAGAAAAAGGTGGAACTGTTTGATTTTGCAGAGGTGCTGGAGGACAGGAGAAATTTCTGTTTGTGTCTCTGTTTTCTTCCAGTGGCTCGATTATCAAGCTCATGAGTTATGGTGCAACATGACTTGAAGTTCTTAAACTCATAAGCTTGGTGCATAATTCTTCCTGCAGTCCTGAATGAAGCACCGTGCATCTCTGTAGCAGAGCACCACGTGACATCTCCATGCTAACACAGATTTGTGCTAATGTCAAACACACACACTTGCCAGAAGCTAAATGTAAATTTCTTTTTGCAAAGGCAGAGCTGGAAGCTGCATAGGACTATAACATTCATTCCAAACATATTTTAGCTTTAAGAAAGTTGCTTTAATGGAAAAAAAAAACATTAAAAAGTTATACAAAGTACTACTTTAATCACAGCTTTATATTCTGAGTATGTTTGCTTACTTTCTAGATTTCTGTCTGCAGGTGAAAGAGACTGGGTAAAGAGAAGCAAAATAAAAATGAAGGAACATTTTCACTAGCAATATTGGCTTCACTGGGCTTTGCTGCAGATAAATCTGCTGATGACTTGAATAACAAAAGAAAGCTCAAACTATGATGAATCATTTGCTCCGTATTTTCATTTGTCTGGTTTTGTCTTGATATTTGCTCCAGTTGTCTCCATGCAATGTCTCTCACGGGGTTTGTAGGAGAAAGGTTTTGTAAGCTTTCTTTTGATGGTTGACTCTCATCAAAGGACCCTCTGCACTTTTCATTTCTTTAGCTCCCAGTGTTCGTGTCTGTATAGACACACCTGCCTATTTACTGTGTCAGGTCTGTATTACTTTTTCTCATTTTTATGTTCAGCAGCATTCCCCAGTTTTACTGAGTTGTTTCTCATTGATATTAAAAGAAAAGTGTGCATGTATGTACTATTTGATCATTTCTGTCCTAATAGAGAAAATGTACAGATAGTCTAGAAGTCTCAGATGGTTAGATTAGCAAAAGCTGATTTTTTCTTTTTTTTAATTACCGATTTAACTAGTGTGTTACCTGAAATCTGCAATGTGCAATACTGAATACCATGAGTCCTTTCCATCTGGGATAGAAGGAAAAATAAGAGGAAGAATCCTTCACAACAAATAATCACCACTTATTTAGTCTAGATGGGCCAAGTATGTTTAGATGAGCTGGCAACAAGAACTACTTTGCTTCTGTGTAAATTTTCTAGTCCTGTGACAGATAAAGCAAACTCCCTAACATTCTCAATACATTCTTGTTTTATTTATGCTGACAACTACATAAGCATGTGTCTTTGTAGAGTAAATGTATACTGAAGATTCACTGATAATTAAAATCTTGCCATCGATAATGGCAACTCAACCCTAAGAAAACTTTTTGTTTGAGAGGAAAAAAAGAAAGAAAAAAAAAGAAAAAAAAAAAAAGCACTGATCACCACTTGTGGTATTCCTAGGAATATCACTAGTAAGAACAAAAAAAAAAAAAAAGAAAAAATTGTAAAAACTATTTTTTTTTAACATGGTTTACTCTTAGAGCCTTGTGAGACTCACCTATGACATTAGCATAATCTGATAGTGATGTGACATCTTTCAAATCCATCCTTTCCTCAAGGACATCAAGAGAGGTGAAAGCTGACAGCTCTGTCTTACAGTGACAGAGCTTTGGGTCAAGCGGGCATCACACCAGTTTATGCGAGGGCTGAAGCTGACCTTGTGTCTCTATAGCTCCCAAAGGATCCTACAGAGAGCACTGATGTATTCAAGGCTGTGCATGCTGGCATCGCATCTAGATCTCCACAGTAAGGGCAACGTTGAGGGCATCTTTCATCCTGGGGCAAGCGTAGAGCATTGGAAAGATGTTCTGCTACAAAAATTTTGCGACAAGCTGCCATCGTCTCCTGCAGGGCAAATACAGGAGTCTACTGCTGAAGACAAGCCATCAGAGCCTGCCTCAGGTGCTGACAGCACTTCTTTAACACATCAGCTTCTCTAGCACAAGCCTTATTCTCAACAACAGCTGCTACTGATCGAGCTGTTACTGATCGGGCATCTTCTCCTTGTCAGCTAAAAGGCAAAAGCAAACCTGTCAGAAACAACGTGGCCTAGTGTCTTGTGGACAGAGGGCTAGATCAGCTCCCAGCCTGCTGACTGCATGCTCACGTCCAGTACAGCGATCCAAAGGTGCTTTCAGATGGGCCCGAGGAAGCCCAGTCGATCTTTTGGAAGCAGGAGGGAAGGTTGTGTGATGAAGTGGCAAGGCTTGGATTCAGACACCTGACCCGCCTGCCATCTAGTGTATGTTCAGAGCATACTTCCAGGAGAACAAAGAACAGAATTAATCTGAGGGAATGTGGCACATTACCGAGAGCCCATGCTGAAAACAGCTTCATATTTTCATTGCAAGGTTCTGCTTTTTGGCAGTAGGGTATACCCTAAAAACAGATCACTAGCAGCCATTTGATTGCAGTGATCACATTGCTTTCGAAAACACAACAGACAAAACCCAGCCTACTTCCTTTAGCTGCAAAAGAAGCAGTTTACGTTTTCCACAACCAATTATACCCCGTTTACACAAGACAAGCTACAGAAAACTTGTGTTCTAGGTCTACTGCTTTTACCAAGCGTTACCTCTTTCATCTGTTTAGCAGCCTGTCTGGAACAGCTGCTCACACTTGATATGCACAGACATTGAACAAAACAGTGGTCCTCTGTGACACAGAGCCCCAGTGCTCACGTATCTGTATATCAGACATCAGTTTGCACAATTCTGTGCACTTTCCATAATCCTCCACTTTGGTACAACCACTGATTTCAAGACTGTTTTTCCTTAATGAAATCTTCTGATTTAGAAGATGAGTGAGTAGTAAAGATTGGACTTAAGAAACTGGGACTGGATTGATAGAAGAATATGCCTCTACACACCTCAGAGTAAATTTTCCACATTGGTCCATATTTTTTGTCTCGTGGAAATATATGATACTCGGTGCCTAAGAGTTGACTCTTTCCTTATTGAACAATCATTACTTTCTGACAAAATACTTCAAAGGAACAATAATTTTTTAAAATAATTTGTCATTTTTTTAAAAAAATAAAATATGTATGTATATACATATTCTTTGTTGAATTGTCTCCAAACCACGGAAATTAGCAAGAATTATTTTGGAATTATCAAACCCAAACTCACACCCACATTCAACAGTTGTTTAACCTCGAAGCCAAGTCACAAAGCTTCTGAGATCCACTCAGAGACATATCTATAGCAGACAAAGGACAGAGGTCCCTGAGCTGTGAATGACTCAGTCAGCTCTGGGAACACAATAAAAACAGGCTCAGCAGTGTGGAGCTAATTGCCTCCTACCTGGGCTAATTAGCTTTTACGCAGTACTGCAGTGATGCAGCTGTACAGTCTCTGGGTCTGGCACTGCCTTGCAACTAAGATGGCACTCTTAAAACCCTGCAGTGTTCTGCACTGACTGGGCACAAACAAGTCATCTTCCACTAAAAAGAAGACAAAAATAATTAAATCAATTTTGTAATGGTTGGTGATGGATCTTGTTGTCACTTCAACTTCAATGAATATAAACATATGCATTTTTCACTAAATTAAGACATACATGTGCATCTGATCAGTCTTCTCAGGAGTATGACAAATCTCCCTTGCCCTACTTTTGGTGCTGCACTCTCACAGCAGCAATATCATGGCAACTTTCCCTTCCACTGTTCCCAATACACACTTCATCTGAAATCAACTGCGGGAACTGCTGGCCGCTGGAATAGACACAGCTCTGAGTCATTGCCTGCAAAAAGCCCTTGGACTAGAAGTCCCTGTGTCAGTGTAACCTAGTAGAAATGAGACAAAAAGACAAAATTATTGTGCTTTTTGTGCTTAAAATATTACTTTTAAGTTTTTCTTTTTTTTTTTTTGTCCTTGAAACATACAATGGCTAAGTTTTAACTTGGACCTGGGGCTCATGTTTGTGTTGTGCAGCACAGGGTTGTGCAAAAGACAAAAAAGGAGAGGTAGCCGTTGCATGAATCATTCTTTTGATGTGTTTGGTTTTCCAAGAGTACCTTACAAATATCCATTTTCATTTGGGTTCATATGGCTGCCACAGGGACCAGGAGCAAGTATGGAGCTTTTAGTCGGGCTGCACACGTTCCCCTCATTTCCACTAGCAGAAAAACAGCTCTGAGTTCTCCGCCTCTACTTTGCTCTTCAGCTAAAGGAATAGAGCTCGCATAGGCTGTAGATCCAGCAGTATAAAGGGTATCAGTCACAAACATTTAGCCCTTTTGTATTTAAAAATTAATAGTGAAACTACAGCAATGAAACCTCACTGCAGCACTCTGCTGTAAAATCTTTGCTTAGGGAATTTTTATGAGGTTTGGATTAGGAAGGTCCTACTGGTCCTATTAAGTGGGAAATAACGTGGTTTACCAATATTTTTATTTCAACAACTGTGCGTAAGTGTCCATAGGGCAAACCTGCCTTCTCCACTTCCCCAAGGGTACCTGTGAATAAATAAGCGTTAAGATTCATGTGGTTCATTGTGCAAAGCAGGGACAGAAAATGCAAGAAGTGAGGAAAGAAGTCCTCACTTCTGGTTTGAGGCATGGAGAGAAGGGTGTGCAAGGGGTAGGGGCTGGAGAAGGAGCGGATCATGTAGCCATTGCCAGGATCTGTGTGTAGAAAGGTACCGTGGGACTACCACCACGGCTGCTGAATTTAAGCAGGTGGAAGGAATGTATTCAAATTGTAACTGCAGTGGGTCCAAGGCAAGGGGCAGGAAAAACATTCTCTGTGTGTATAAAAAATAGATTTCTGTGTAAATATTGAAGAGTGTCTTCTCTAGTAACGAATAAGGAATAAAATGCTTATTTCTTGTATGATAAAACCATTATTTTGCACAGAGGAGGCAGATGATACTTGATTTATATTGTCTTGCAAAAGCTTAAGACAATTAGGGAGAACACTATTCTGAGACGTATTACATTGACAAAATTCTGGTACAGCCAACAGCAATATGATTCACACAAGGATCATCTGGCATGTAAAGCTCATTTTAACAGATACCAATGTGACATACATAAAGCTGTCAGGCTTTCTCTAAAGGACAGTCATCCACTTCATGTTTCAAGTGCCAAATTAATTATATTTGACATTTAATTTATAACCTAGGGTATTTTAGATTTAGAACTTGACTATGATAACAGCAGATTAGAGCAGTGTTCCATTTGACAGAATCGATCTTTCAAGTTATTTTCATTGTGAGCAAGGGTCTTGATTCAGATTTTTGTGTATCAAGCCCGCATACAGGACACTGATACCTCTAAGCAAAGTACACTTCAGTCGCCTCCTCCCCCAGCCTTTCCGTGGTGAATTATTTTGCAGTTAGAACCAAGTTTCTTCCCCAGTCTTAATCACAAGGCTCCACCTAATGGAGCGAGGAGAGAATTGTACAGCAAAAAAGGAACACAGACGCTACTAAATGGTATCAAGGGAAAAATGCTATGAAACCATAAACGGTTCATCTCCTCCACCTAATTTATTAAGTCTCCCTTTCCAAGGACGTTAAACTTTTGAAGTGGGATGAAAGCTGAAAAAATAGCTTTATCTTTTAATCTGGATGAAATTGAAGCCTTCTTTTTATTGCTACTGATAGATATTTCAACCCACTGATACTTCACACTTACATAATGCCTTAACTTTTAGGTTATAATAATTCAAAAATTCTAAGTATGAAAAGTAGATGGTAAACATATGTATGTATATATATATATATATACACACACACACACACATATATATATATGAAGATTGGTGGTTAATTTCCAGGTGTTGGAAAATGAAATCTTTTCTTCTTTGTGGATTTCAAGAGTCTCAACCAACCAACTAGCTTTTTAAAAAATTGACAAAATATTTAGACCAAATTACCACCAAAAATTAAGGTATTCCATACAATTTTTGATCATTTACGGACATCCCATTGGAATGCAGCTGGAACTCTGGCACTGCAAAATATTGTTCCAGATAATAAGCTGAAGAACTACATCAAAAACCAATGCCGTTCTCAAGGCAGAGCAACTTTTTTTTTTAAATCATGAAGTACTTTGCAGACATTAATATAAAAGAGCAGACAAATTTCTGCAAAAGTAGAAAAATCCACCCATGGATTCAGAATTGCACCTAACTCAGATGAAGGCTCTGTGGCCACTTTCAGACTTTTCCTGCAACAGAAGGTACAGATCTAAATGTCGCCTTGTATCAAGACAAGCATTTCCGTGAGGAACCAGGACACTTGTCAGGATCATCTTATTCAAGATGACTAACACAGTGATCGCCCTGAGCCTGTACTTTGAAATTCTCAATAGCAGGAGAAGATTAGCTCGTTTTTAGTAAAAACATTGGCTTGGTATCTAAGTCTTCCATCAAGAACTGCACTTTGATGTGCTGGACAAATAGGTCTGACAATCAAAAATTGTTTTAATTTGTAACATTTATGATCAGATATGCTATCTGAAGCAGAATATCTTCAGTTAGAAAGGTGATTAAATCACATCTTTAACAAATCTTAAATATGATAATATCTAGTTTAGTCAGGCCAGGAGACAACAACTTCCTCTTCCTTTGACACTGTGCTCAGCTTGACTAACATACCTGTGCAGCTGACAAACACACAGCCACACCGATGGACTGGGTGTCATCAGACATGATACTGAAAACGGGATTCTCAAAGCTGATATTGCCATTATATTGAGATGCTGCACAGCCAGCTGATGATGACAGTCTAAACACTGCGTGAATGTTTCAGCACTACTTGTTTTTCTCCGTTTATTTGCCTCTTTCAGGGGAGCAACCACAGATCCACCAACACATCCCGTCCCGGGTAAGGAAGAGGCTGAGCCTCGTAGCTCCGCTGAGCGTGCACCCGTGAAAGGACAGACAAACGCCAAGCCCGGCTCCGTACACCACCACATCACGAACCACCTCACAAACTTCCACGCACTGCCTCATCTCCCTTCCCGGGCCAGCCCCAAGCGCCATCACCACCCCCCACTCCCCCGCCGACGCATGCTCAATCTACAAAATGAGGCGCGGCCACGTCTGCGCGCGGTCTCCTTTGCGCATGCGCACTTAGCGAGCCGCAGGAACGCTTCTTCTGGCGTTTGAGAACGCAGATTGGCTCCGCGCAGGCGTGGACTTGAGCCAAGCGCCTAATTGGCTGGCTGAGTTCTTCAGTCCAATAGCAACGATGGTTGTTTGGGAGGCGTGGTGGCCTGTCATCCAATGGGATTAGCGATTGTTGGCAGGTGGCGGCTGCGGCTGGTCCTTTTCGGCCAGGTGTTTCTCCGGGAAAGATGGCGGCCGCCGCGCGGCTGGGGCCGGGAGCTGAGGAGTTGGTCTTACTGGAGAAGGCGCTGGGCCTGCCGAGCGGGAACAAGTACGGCGCCCAGGGGGAGCGGCAGGTGAAGGGAGCCAGGAGGGGATGCGGCTGGGAACGGGCAGCGGCGCGCGAATGTCCTTTCCCTCAGCTATCCCTGTTCCAGCGGCTTCTCCTCCGTCCTGCGCTTTCACCTCCTCTCCCGTATCTTTTTTTCTCCGCTCTCCTTTAGCTGTGGCGCATCGCTGTCGCTCACACGTCCCGGGAGTTTTTCCCTTCTTCTGTTAAAGGGTCGTTGTGTTTCGTTGGAGGGATGTCGGCTTAAAACGTACTGCACTCTCCTTATGCCTGCGTTTTTCTGGTGTCAGTGCAGTTATATTTGGGCTGGGGTGGTTAGGTTGTGTTAACAGCGTAGGGTTTTTATGTTGGACATGCATCTAAAGCAGAGAGCTTTTACATGTAAAAACTTTGCTCGTTTTAAAGTGGATGTCTTGACATCTTGAAGCTTACATAATGCTGTTTGAAAGGCAGTGGAGGCCTGAGGGAACTAAAGTGGGGGTAGGGAATGGGGAGGTGTGTGGAGCCTTCACACGGCTCTTCTCTGAGAAGAATAGCAGAGAAAAGCAACTGTGCAGTTCCTTTCTGCTTTCGTACGTGTTTTTTTTCCTTCACTTAATTTATTTCTTATGATTACTCTGCTGAATAGCGATATGTCCATTCGCTGGTTTCAAATGTAGTAAGCTTCCTTAATTAGTTAACAGTCCAAGTGTTGTTTCAATGCCATGACTGTAAAGCATTAGTCTGAAGGTGTGAGTCATGAAATCTGCCTGTCCATCACTTTTCTGATTGCACATTCAGTGAAAAAAATGCATAGTCAAGGACTCCAGGTAGAACTGCAAAATAAATACTACATATCAAACTTGCATGTTATTACATTTATTAAATCTGAAGACAGTGTCTTTTGTATGGTATGATACTCTTTAGAAACAATAGTGCACTTCAGTAACTTTCTGTTATTTGGTACCATGAATGAATGAATAAACTTTAGGCTGTTGCACTGAGGTTTTGTTTCTTTCATTTCATTTCTGACTCTTAGTGGTTTAGTTTGTTTTCCTGCTCTAAAAGATTGGTAATACTTGTTCTATTAATTGTATGTTCTGAAGGAGCTTCTCGAGGCAAACCAACTAATCATTTTTCTGTGCTCCAAAAGCCTATAATACGTTCAGTTTGGAGTGATTTATGTGTTTTGATGCTTCTCTTTGAAGCAATGCTTGTGAAACAGTGATGGGGACCGTGTTATGAAGTTGGGCTTGTTTTGTTGTGCTGTTAATAGTGGTTTTGTTACTCCAGTACATAGCCTTCAAAAATTATGTGCTAATAGTTGTCTTCTGTTTTTTCATAAAACAGAAGTAATTTCTTTTCACAACTTAAATATAATCAGCTTTTATGATAATAGGTATCTTTAATTTGCTGTAGCTAAAAATACCGAAATTTTTAAGTTGTATACCTTTGTATTAGATGTATTATGCTTTATTATTATAAAGACTTATTAATGCTCTTTCCCTGTGACGGTTAATGTCACTTTAACGTGGTGATATCACTCATGGATATGCAGTTAAAGCTAAAGGTTTGTGTTACATTGTCCTTTCTGATGTGGGTGAACTAATAACTTGTTCTGGTATTTGGCAATAGAACAGCAAGTATGTATAAGCATTTTACTGAGTCAGGCTGTTGTGGTGGGAACTGGAAACTTAAGTTGGAGTCTGGAACCAGTTAGTTCAGTTCAGTTAGTGCATTCTGACATTGTCAGATCAACTCTAGTAGTTAACGCTAATATTAGTGCAGGTTGATTATTTTGTGATAAATGTGTACTGAACAAAAGGAGTTCTGGGTTGTCCACATGCACACTGAATATATAGTCTGTAAAAACTGAAAATAAACCACCCCAAAAAGTAAAAATACAACGTATGTGTTTCCTTTTGATGTTATTACCTTTAGCTTCAATGCTTACAAATTGATACATTGCTTTAAAGTCTTCTGAGAGACTATAAAGAAACAGTAGTTAAGCTCGCAAAGAGGCTACTTTTCTGAATGAGTTTTATAATGTTACTTTTTTTTTTTTTTTTTTTCCTTTTGTAGGTTCCTGTTCTGCAGACAAACAATGGTCCTGGTCTGACAGGATTAATTACCATAGCTTCATACTTAGTTAAACAGGCTAAGAAAGAGCAACTGCTTGGAAGTTCTGCGGAGGAGAAAGCTGTGGTTCATCAGTGGTTGGAATACAGAGTGACTCAAGTAGACAGACGCTCTAGTAGAGAAGATATAAGAACAGTTCTGAAGGTAAGGACTACTTAGTTCTAATTTGCCAATGCGTTTTGGAGAGATTAGGCCTTGAAAAATATCGAAGTGCTAATGTGAGTAAAAGCAAGTGATTAATAAGTGAAGACTTGACAGTATCTTTCAGTGCTGGCTTTCATTCTGCTTTTTGATTTTTATTAACAAAATAAAAGGCTACTGAAAACAAACTCAAAAAATGCACAAAGCTGAACTCTTACCATGTTTTATGGATGTAATGCTGTGAACTACCTAGAACATTCCAGATGGAGATTGTTTAATGGCTTTGTCTCTAGTCTTGTAAGGCACCAGTTTCTTTCTATCTTCATAAAACCTCAGTTACAAACAAGTTATGCTGTATTCCAAGATAACTCTGTGTGGATACAGATTTTTTTTTTCCTCCTGATTTAGTAATTGGAATATAGTCCATACATAATATTGCCTTATTTGATACGTGAAATGCTGTGAAACAAAACCGTCAGGTTTTGCAAATCTGCAAAAACTGATCTTCAAATTAAGCTGCTTTGTACGGAGGCTTCAGTCAACTGTACTCAGTTTTTTTTCTTAAGCTTCCTTCCTCTAAGACAGGTGGAAGCAAAAACGAAAATCTCAAGGGTCACCCCATTATTTGAGCAGCCAGATGGCAGGGAGTAGATTGAAAAGCGTATTCTATTTTGCCGCTTACTCCTTGTGACTGATAATTAGAATCTTTGCCATCTTTTGGGAGCAGAGCTTGAAGAGAAAAATTGCTTTATGCTTTTAAGTACTGAGGGCTTTGTTTACCAAGTGTATATGAAACATATCAATTTTAAATAGAAAGTACCAAATGCTTAGTGCTGCTTTTGATCAGTCTTGGTTTGGATATAGCTTTGTGAGTTGCTAGGCGTTAGAGTGACTGTACTTCAGAATAGCAGGGTTTTAATGTGTCTGATTTTTGTTAGGTGTGGCAGATCTTAGTCAAGTAGAACTGCAGCAAGCCAAAGATAGAAAGACTGCTGAAGCAGCAGTCAAGACGTAACTTTGTGTTGCTTGAAACTGAAGGAAATTTTACGTTTTGAAATGGTGCAAAGCAATACCTTGTTAATAATTTATTAGCCAAAGCAATACCTTGTTAGTAATTTATTATCCTTCTCAAAGTGACAGCATCCTAAATGTTGAGGACTTGGAATATCATGCCTGGTAAAAAGACTGACTTGGTGAGCATCCTAAGGAATCATTTCTTTCACTTACACCTCAGATAAACTGAGTTACCTTGGTCTCATTTTATCTATGGGATATCTTGCACTGGTTAAGCACTAGTGTGCTTTTTTTTTTTTGTAACACCACTCATTTTATCCTCTGTGTAGGTGGTATCAAAACCTTTACAGTCAGAGCTACTCTACAAATATCTCTTTGAAAGTGCTGTCTATCCCTTGAGACTTTAAGAATTCAACTGAAGGAGGCATGGACTAATTATGATTTAACTTAAAGTTTAGCCATGCTTTGAACAGGAGGGTGAGGTGGCCCTTGGAGATACCTTTCTACATTTTTTTTTATATATAAAGTTTGATAGAAGACAGTCCAGCTACACAGAGCTTCATCACACTGGTAGCAGATTACCTTCCTAATCTGTTAGGCAGCATCCAAACAAAAGAATTGGTGTGTTGGAAGGATTTGCCGTTAGTTTAATTCACAAAAATTAAAGACTTAAGGTCTGAGTGGCTTAAATGATGATACCTGCTTTGTCATTGCACCCACGAGTATTTGTAGAACTGCATTGGGTAGTAACACCAGATATGTTTTCATGCTGAAGCTGGTATTTCTTTTTCTTTTTCAGTTTTGCCCTTAGCAGCACTGACAGTCCAGAAAATGCACTTTACTAAGACAGATATGTGGATAAATTATTTCCAAACAAAACTTCATTACCAAGAAAGTTTCCCCCTGAAGTTACACTGACTGCCTGTAGATATATATATATATATATGTATATATATCCTAGAGAGCACTTACATTTTTTTTCTGCAGATTTTCTTTCACAGCAGATGCTGAATGGCCAGAGTTTATCTTGATGCAAAACTACTGTGGAATTGCTCCAGCACTAATAATTTCGTAGTGTAGCAATTAACTTTTTTTTTAATTTGTTCTCTTGCCACCATGATTAATCAGAACAAGAGGCAGCCTACCATTAAAGTATACTATGCCAAAAGGGAGTATGAGAAGGGAAAAGAAAGGAGGGGGGGAACTAAAATAGGGAGGCAAGTCTGAGACTGTAGTTTTACGACGTGTCTGGAATAATCAATGGCAGTCTTGGGATAGTTGCAGCCTAGAGCCACAATTTATAATAAGCTGTGCCAAAAACAGTTCAGTTGCTTCTGCTGTAAACTTTAGGCTGCCTCTTGTTAACCCTTAAATGAGGAGATATGGCTCTGAAAAACATCAATTAATAACTAGTGTGGTGTTCACGAATTTGGAGAGAGATTTTATTTTTGTTAGCCTTAAGAAAATGTTCTTAAGCTTGTTCTTACGGATATGTTGACTAAAGCTGTTACCTGACATGAAGACCATTGCCAAGCAGACCATCTCAAGAAGGGTTTTTAATTTATTTGGAGCAAAAGCCTTACAGTTTAGAACTTGTCAGTGAAAGTGTTTGAAAGTTTTGTCCAAATCTGGTTGAGCTCCTGTACTGGGCAAAATAAACAGGAGTGATGCCTCTGGGCTGTTCTACAGATGTGTAGAAATAATTATTGTCAGTAATGGTGATGACATCACGTCCGATGTGTTACATTAACTTCAGTTGCCACAGGATGAGACAGTATTTCCTTTGCTTCTGATCAACTGAATGTTGTTTAATTAGTGGGAAATTAAATTACATATGAGGAGTAGGGGGAAATCTCTAAATTATTGAGTTTTTCTTGATACCAAGTAGGGTTTCTGCTCCTCTGCCAAAGAACCGAGAGCTTTTGAGAAATGCTCATGCCTCCAAGATTCTGCTTGAGTGTTAATAAATTCCATTCATGAGATCTGAATGTCTCTGCTTTGTCAATTTTATGTTTTGAAAACTTGATTTTGGGGGTTTGGAATACCTTCTATTCAAAATATAACTGGGAGCTTCTACTAGACTTCACAGAAAAGCTTCCGTGGAGTTGCAGAAAGTTCTAATCTAACTGTTCTCTGAAGAATAATTATAACCAAGAATTTGCGTACTACTTGCAGCATCTCATATAAAAAATGTTCCATGATTGCAGCTAATTCTGTCCTAATTTCTTGTGCTTTCTGGGTGTAATCATGGAGTTCAACTAGAAATCATTAAATAAGTTGTTATAAGCTTCAGTTGTTGTTTAATGTACTTGTTTGAAAAATTACGGTTTCTATCACTGTGTAAGTAGGTTAATACATTGCATACACTGTCCATGGCACTAACCCATGGTTCTTGCATGCTGTTTTTCAACAGATACCTAACTAAATGAGTTGTCTAACCACTTTGACAAGCTTGTCCAGCAAGCATTATTTGGACTTTGTGCCTGTTTTCACTCTTCTTTTTTTTTTTCTATGACTGCCAGGAAGTTGTTTGCTTGAAGGCATAAAAGATTATGTTTTAATTATTCGAGCAACATTTGTTAAGAGAGCTATCTTTCTTCTGTCCTTTGCAGAAATCACATTATGATGAACGTAATACTCTTCCAGACCAGGTTTAGTTCACAGTTTGTCTGTTAGATAAGTGTCTTGCAGCAGATCTAAAAATAAGGGTACACCCCTAACCATGAAGTTGTACCTTTCTTGGATAGGGCTGTAGAATCCTCTTCTTGGATTCTGTGTTGCCCAAGACTTGCCTGAGATATTTAAGTATTCAGCTCTCTCTGTACATCGTGCTATATAAAAGCATTTAGGGTGGAGATGACCGTGTGAGTATTGCTGACTGAAGGAATGTTTAAAGGAAGTACGTATACCAGCTTCTATGCTTCTTCTATGCTAACGCTTCTATGGACGAAATATCATCTAAAATGTCATTAGAGTATGATTAGATCCCTTGTAAGCTATTGAGTCATTGTGAGAGGCAGCTGTTAGTTACCTGAGATGCCGTGATGGACTGTGTCTCAACTTGTGGTATCGAAGGGCTTTGGTTATCTTAATGGATGAACTAGGTTACAGACAGTTGTGCTTCATAGCTAGAGTAAGCAACACTAAGATGTGCATTGTATGGGATGTGTTGAGCTGTCACTGTACATCAGGGTATTTTTTATCATGGAATGTCTGTACAGAAATCCATCAGTGAGGCCATAAATAATGCAACATCTTGGGTTTTTTTCCTCTTGCTTTTTTCCTTCTCGTACCCAAAACTGGAATTGGAATCTCTGGAGTTGTTCAGTGCATATTATTACGGTAAACTGCAGTTATACCTTAAATATTTCTGAAACTTGAGAAGGGGTTCCTGCAGGATTGCACCAGTAAGTTAATTTAGCTACGAGCGATTTGCAAGACTATGTCAATCACTTGCTATTAGAGTTGTAAATACATAATTGATTTAAGTAGTGACATTAAGTACATGAAAGGCAGTGACACAAATAACAGCTAACAGACCTGAATTTCTAGATTGTAATAGAAATTCAAATAGAGTATTGCGTTCATATTTTGGTTAATCTCTCTCTGACAAGACTGTTCCAATTTAATACTGCAGTCACTTAAGAAGGCTTGGCTTTCAGGAATTCTAACGCAGCTGGCTATTAACCAGCAACATAATAATCTATGGGAAATATAACACATGAGGCAAGATTGATTAAGTGTTCCTAGTGCACATGGAAAAAAATGTACTGTGGTGTTTCAAAATTAACTTGACTTTGAAAGTGACAGTATGAAATCAGTATCTTATTGTGTCTTACGGGAGGAATATATGTATTCCAAAACAAAATTGCAAAACCAATGCTGATTTATCCAAGGCTAACCCACATTTGTCAAACTGCCAGTTAAGTGACTTGATAAAATTTTAATTAGAATAAATAATTGTTAACACTTTAATGGCTACCTTTACTTCAAAGTTATTTCTTATTAATACTTTGAGAATTTACAAATATACAGTGCAGCATATATACTGACTTGCAGTCAGCAAAACTCTGTGAGCTTTTTATTTTTAACAGCGCTTTTATTAAGTGAATAAAATTCAACAGAACTGTAGTTACGTGTTTAAAGTAATTTGAGACGTAACTATCAAGAACAAAGCAGTAAACCAGTCTTAAAAATAAATAAATAAATAGCTACATAGCCAGAGGCAAATGACCGTACAGAGTTTTAACTATGCAGAGGTTAATATTTTTTTCCTTGATTTGCTCTAATAAAAGAAAATCAAAGCAGACATTTGGATGTTTAAATATCAGGAAGCACAGGACTCCTGTCATAAAGAGGCTGTCAAAGGATATTGCGTAATGGAGTCAGACTTGCCACATTTAAACGTATGGTCAGATATTATCAAGTGACAGTGTTTCCTGTTTTTTCTATATGTATGCACTGTAGGATATGTCCGTGTATTTGTGAAAGCAGAATTATGGAACCAGAATTGCAATACACTTAAGGCTAAATCTATTTTTTTAATGTTCAGTAATGAACAGTAATGAATACATCCCGTATTCTTCCCTTAAAATGAAACATGCTGTAGTTGAGACTGATAAGTCTTTTGGGGTGATTTTTGAAAAACATTGTTTAAGCTTCTTACCTCTGTTTCCAGGAGTAAGTTAATATGGTCTAAGAAAACTGGAAGGAGTCCTCTGGGCAAAAAGGAGTGCATTTACTAGAAGCTTGTTTGTTTGTTTGCTTGGGGCAGTTTTGTTTTCTTGTTTGTTTCCCAACCAGGAGAGGAATATTGGCAGGAAATTTCCTCATACAAGGAAAAGGTGGGAGGCTGTTTTCCTACTTTTCTGAAGAGAACGCAACAAAACCAGTTTACCTCTAGGATTAAAATAAATCTGCTGGCTGTTACATTTTCTTCTTTAGAGGGAGGCAGAGGACACAAAGATGCATGACTTGGATGAGAAGTAGGTAAGATGTGGAGAAAAGGAGGAGACTACTTCAGGACAGGTGAAGAGAGAGCTGGCAGGCAGTACCTGTGTTTCAGAAACAATACAGTTGAGCAACAGTGGATGTCAGCCTTCTATTTTCCTGCAGAGAATGAATGCGTATGTAATAAACTCCTTCAGTAATACAGACTTGAACTATTTATTCATTGAACTCGAATGGAAGCCCTCTACTATGCAGCCTTGTAACACATAACATGGAGTTGTTGAGCAGGGAGATATGCTTAAACTTCTGAAGCAGTGCTCCTTTGTATGGGCTTCTGTAGTGACTGAATTGACAGTCACATGAGTTGCTGTTGGTAATTTCAACATTAATAAAAGCAGAGGTCAAATGGAAGCAGCTAATTTTGTGTCAAGTTTCAGGAATGAGCTTGAAACACGTCTCCTACACCATCATACCTTTGCTTTTCTCACTTGTTGCATATTTATAGTTCAAGAATTTCTGTGCTCTTATGAGTCATACGTACTAGCCAAGAAAATGTGTGACTGGCTTTTTTTTTTTTTAATTCCAGTAATTTCAAGCCTGGAGAAGTTGGATGTGAAAGTATTTCTGTGGGTCAGTTTAATGAGGAAAATAAATCATGTTTGTATTTACAAAAATTTGGGTGGATGTAAGTGGGAAACGAAAAATCATGAGACAGCAGCAAGCTGGCTAGCAATTTGTGTACAGACAAACACTGCAAGATTGAATTCTGATTGTTGAAGGGACAAGAATTTTTATCTTGACACTTCTTAGAAATTTTCGTCTTTATGTCTTTCTCCTTTACTGTATTTGGATAAATTAAAGCTGGCATTCATAGTATATGCGTGATCTCAGAGGAAGTTCTTTTTTTTTCTTTTTTAACAACTGCCTTAATGTTTTGTCATACCAAGTCAGCAGTACAATCATTTTCTTAATTATTATTTTTAGGATCTTAACACACACCTTGAAGATAAAGTCTACCTTGCAGGAAACAGTTTTACCTTAGCAGATATTTTGATGTACTATGGATTGCATCACGTCATGGTAAGTGCTGTTCGCCTTACTTTAACTTACATACAACTATCATAATTGCTTATTTATGTAAAGGGCAGTTTATTGCTGTACATTGATCTACTGAATTAGTTAATGTCAATTATGGAAAAAAATGATATTTCTTACAAAGATCTTCAAATATAATTTGCCTGTAAGTGTTCATTTTTTACCTTTTTTACATTTAGCCAGGGATCTGTGAAAATAAGGTTTACCTGTAGTACTGTGTCTGTACTGCTTTAGTTTCCTCTGTGTGGCATGAGAACGATACCTGCCCCTCTTTTTCTAGCTATCTGGAGTCTTACCTGTTGACTTCTGAAACATGATAGTTTACGTAATTATGGGGGAAATCGATAAACGAAATTTAAAGGTGTCAAAACTAAAAGTACTAAAATTGTTAGTACTACTGGTGCTATGGAAGATGCACGTTAATCAAGTACCTGAAGGATGAATGCATAGAAGTGTCAGCCACACTAAAATGTCACTGATGTTTCAAGACTTTGTGATAAGACTTGATAACTTACAGAATATGGAAATAACCTGGGGAGCTGGTACTTGGAGTGGGGAGCAAGGGGTTTTACTGAATGAAAATGATGTAGAAGTTCTTCATATGTAGCTCAGGGTTTACTGAGAAGTGCTTGTAAATTGTTCCACCTCACTTCTGAACCTCAAGAGGTAATTTGAAAACAAATAAGAGAAGTTGGTTGTATTTGCGTGACTGGAACGTGATTGTAAATGAGTGCTCTTTCTCTGGAGTGAACACTACAAAACAGATCAAACCAAACAGTCTGCCAAAGTCTCTAGAGGATAAAATCAGTGAGTTTTACATTAGGAAATAGGGGAAAAGGTTCAACTGGTTGAATTGTTGGTTTACACGAACAAAGGCGGAGTACTAGAATGCTATGCTTCAGAAGGGACTTTGAAGAGAGGAGGCAGGGGAAGAGATCAGGTAATGAAATATAACCAAAAATGGAAGAGATCTTATGTTGAAGTTATACTTGAGTCGTATTTTCCTTGTAAAGGACAGATGTGTTCACTGGTACATCAAATGATTACCTTTCACATATTATATGGCAATATAGATGTGTGAGAATTCTTTAAAAATATGACTGCGTAGTGTAATAGAATACAAATTCAAATGAGACATTAAAAAAAAAACCTTAGGCTGGGGAAAATCAAGCATATTTTATATTTAGAGTTTGCTCTAGAGTAGACCACCTAATCAAGAAGAAAAGATACAAGTTATTGCTTTGGGAAATAGAACAGATGGTAAAAACAAATGACTTAGTGCTCCTGGGTGCCTGCAACCATCCAGACACTAGTTGGGACAAGTTTATAGTACAACATCTGCTTCTGAAATGTTTGATTTTGTAGAAGATGATAATTTTGTGACTCGGAAAGGTATAAAGGGCAAATAATGGGGTTGCTATCCAATAGAGAAATATCAGAAGCTGCTCACTAGGGATTAGCTAGATTGTATATATTTTTTAAGGCTTTAAAACTGATTAATGTTAGAACTTAACTGTGGAAATAAGGTATCTTGAACTGTTGAATCCTGTGATTATTTTTATTTTCTCCTGTAATGAGAAGAGAGTACTTTCAGAACTGCTTCTGTGCCTCAAGCTTTAGGTGGAGAGGAAAGCTGCTCCATCTTTTAATGTGATGCGTTCCGGGGAAGCAGTTCCTCATATCCACCGCTGTTTGAGTTGAGCCTTATGCAAAATAAGTTGTCTTCTATAATCCTTTAAAATAAGAGGTGGCGACACATTGTCTATAAAATGGATTTGAAAATGTTGCTGATAAAGGCCTTTAGGATTAATCTCCCTGCCTTTGATGGGATAACAGACAGCGTTATCAAAATAGTTTACGTACTAGTGACATAGCATGAATGTACTGCATGGGCTGAGCATTATTGAAAGTTTTGAAACCATCTCACACACGTGGTATTAGAAACATTTTTAAGCCCACCTTCTCTTACTACTAAGTTCTTTACCTTCATCTTCTTTTATTAGCGTTTCTATGTATAGGTAATGAATCTTTGTAATCCTCCCAACTTCCACCTTTGCTTTGCACCCCTAATTTTCCAGGTGGGGTTCTAGAAGCTACATAATCTTGTCAGTGAAAAATCAATAGAAAATCTGATTTGTGATTCAAATTGACTAAATAAATCATGTACGCCGTTCTTCATCATGGTATGGGTCACAAATACCCAAAAAGAGTGATGTTTAATGCTAGCTGTCCAATACGTTTTTTAAATTGGTGTGACTTACACCATCGTATGTAATTCCATTTCTCTATGTGTCTAATATAGAATCAGAATTACCAAGGTTGAAAAAGACCCCCAAGATCATCCAGTTCAATCATCTACCTACCCCAAATATTTTCCCCATTAAACCATGTCCCTTAGCACATATGAACACTCTTGTCTTTAGACATGTGGATTACTCAAATATTTCTGTAGATGAATATGATCAGCAGTGAAGTTCTGCTAGGTTAAAGCTTGGATTGCGAAGAAAATATAGAATAGGAAACAGTGCTTGAGGATAACTGATACAATCGGTAAGCATTAAATTTCCCTGTGGTAACGAACTTGTTCTTAAAATTTTCTCTGTGCTTTAATTTGTAAATAGAACTGAGCTTGAAGTGCTGCTTAAAAATGTATATTAGAAATAATCAATACAAGGGCTGATCTGACTTACTTTTTTTATACTTATTTAGGCAGAACCAAAGTAGTCATCTCAGATCTGTATGTCTGAATTTAAAATTTCTTTAATGAGCACTGGGAAATAACTTAGGGGTGAAATTTATATATCTACAAATAGAATTCTCAGTCAAAATTTTGGGGTCAAGTCTAGTACTATCTATTATCAAACAAAGAAAGATGTGCTCCTCAAGTCAGAGCTACTCTTACAGGAATGTAGTAAGACTGCCTTAGTAGTTTATTTTCCTGTTATTTTTTCCACGATAACATTTCCAGTAATTAATGGATTGCCATAATTTTTTTTAATATTCATTGATACACTACTTATCTTAAAGCCTGGATAACAGGTTTTCGTTCTAAAGAATTATGCTAACAGTAGTACTTAAATTACAAAAATAAAGCTTTAAAGGTGCCTTAATTCTTAGTTTTTCCTCTAACAGCAGAAAATGAGTTAAAACCATGTGAAATTAGCTGTATCTTACAGAATTCTGGATTCAGCTGTTTTGTTTTCTACTCCCACCTATACCTCTGTATCTAAAGGCTAAATTAAAAACTGGTAGTATCTATCCTTCTCTTTATGCTGAAGAACTCTAGGTATACACAGGTATTTTTAGACTTTCCCCTACATATGCAGGGTATAGGCATGGGGATTTCTGCCTGCATCCCCAATGCTACTGAAAGCAAATATAATTAAACCTGGTGTATTTATAGTCCTTCTAGAAACTCTTCTGTTTGCATTGTGTGATGCCCACTTTCGTTATCCTTTGTCAGCTTTGTGGTAGAGGAGTAAGGCTTTTTATTTTTTCTCCTCATGATTAAAAAAATAATCATCAAATTGAGTGTCTGCTTCTTTGCTATTGAAATAATTGCTTTAATAGCAAATAATTATTTTAACAGCAGAACAGCAGCCTTTCTTAACTTGGGGGAATTATCTAATTTAATGAGGAAGAGTAGAAAATACTCATCTAACAAAACGTTGTAAAAATGCCATGGAACTGATCTCTAAACAATTAACCTAAGAGTTATGTTCTGAGTAAAAAATAGAGCATGCCACAGAGTGCTTTTTAATATACTTCACGGAGAATACATTATGTAAATAAGCAAAAAAATCTTGAATGTTCTGCCCAAAGTACAGAAGGGGATTTTACTGTTGGAGTACCTGTCTGTGAAGCCCTTCAGATGTTTTTTCACTGTACCTACAGAATGGAGGAGGACTATTTTCCAGGCATTATTTTTGATTTATATATAAGAAATGTGAGGATTGGAGGGTTACCAGTATAAAATCATAAGGAGAAGAAATGCATCTCCTGCCAAATCTGAAGTTTATTTTCAACGCTCTTGTAACCAAGTGCTTACTCACTATGGATGTTGGTAATAAGGTATTCTAATTATAATACGTAGTGTACAATAATCACTGAACTTAGTGTTTTGGTACCTGCTCATACTTTGCAGCTAATGAGGACACATATTAGTGTTAGGTGAATTTTTGGGTGTATATTGCTCTTTCTGTGTTCTGTGTTGTTCTGTAAATGCTTCTACAGCTTCATACCAAGCACCAACTTCACGCTGTCATTAATTACAACAAACTGCATGTGATCGGAAGCATCTTCCTCTAAACGGCCGTGCATGTTTATTTTGTCCTGAATGTAGCGTGCTTGAAGAACCTCAGGCAGCTTATTAAGTACCTTAATTAAAAAAGCACTCAGTGTTACATTTTAATAGCTTCCACTTTTTGTTTGTAATTCCTCTAAAAACTCTGGAGTTGTTCCTCTTATCAGCATTGTTCTTTTCCACTTGGGTAATGCTGCTAAGCCCTGTTAAGTTTCTAGCTCAGCTAGAACTGCAGGTGTTAAGGTGAATCAGTGTATCTCGATGGCTAGCTGAAGTGAGATGAATCCTATGCTATGTGGCTGTGTGGGGAGACAAGATAGGGTAGTTAACATGAACATCATCTTTTGTTACTAATAGTTTTTGTAGTTTTGAAGCTTACTCAATGTAGTAGGTTAACATGAAAAGCAGATTGTTGTCTAAGTTGATACACTACCTTGGTTCCAGAGGAATGAGATCTGGAATTAGTAATCAAGGAAAGGTAATACAAGTGATACAGTATGGAAGTAGTTTTGCTTGCTTGGAAGAAACCCAAATAATAAAAGTCTTAATAGAGAATCTTCAAGGTTGTTGCTTTTTTTAATTCATATTACTTTGAATAGTATAGATTATACATAGTCATAAATAACTTTACTTGGTCAGTCCTATGATAAAACTAGACTGGAAGCTCTTCATTAACATTACCCACCATTCCAATAGCAAGGAGCTGTTGGAGTAGCTGTATAATCCTGGCTTGTGGCTTTTTAACTCTGCGTTACACTAAACAAATGAGTGATTTGAGTTGAAAACTTGGGAACAATAGAACTTAACTATAGGAGTGAGTGATAAAATTTTAAATATTTTCACAAAGTACAGAGATCATAGAATCATTGAATCATATCACAGAATGGCCTGGGTTGAAAAGGACCTCAGAGATCATCGAGTTTCAACCCCTCTGCTGAGTGGAGGGTCACCAACCACTAGACCAGGCTGCCCAGAGCCACATCCAGCCTGGCCTTGAACACCTCCGGGAAGGGTCATCTACAGCCTCCTTGGGCAACCTGTTCCAGTGCGCCACCACCCTCTGAGTGAAAAACTTCCTCCTCATATGTAACCTTAATCTCCCCTGTCTCAGTTTAAAACCATTCCCTCTTGTCCTATCGCTATCTTTCAGTTTATTTTACCATAGTAATTAGAATTGTATCATTGCCTTCCTAATAATGTTAGCTACCACATTAGAACAGTGGAGCCCTGTGCTGTGTCATTTCTTGGTAACTATTGTAGGACTATTGCTCAAAGAAGAAAACAACATTCCTCTTTTCTGTCCAGTCTGAGATGGCCTGACAAAATTAGTTCCTGAACTTTTAATACCCCCTGCACTTGGCCAGTGAGGCAAGACCACTTGCTGAGTAAAAGCGTGCGAGACTTGTGCAAGTTGAGGAACTGTCCCCTGCTCCTCAGTGTTATATGGATTCATAGACTGGTTAAATTCAAGCAAGCTAACACCCTTTCCCCCACCTCTAAGTATATCATACAAATATATTTTCCATTCTACAGATGTGCTCATTTGAGGATGGACGCATGTTTTGGGCAGTGAATCTTTATCTGTGAAATTAAGGTAGAACACTGCTGGACAGTAACAGCTTTTTCTGCAAGTTGAAATCAGCTGTAAAACTGTTCACTTATTTAATCTCATCACATTTTATAGTATTAATAATGCAATTTATTGGTTCTTTTATTTCTTTCCCACACAGGTGGACCTCACTGTGCAAGAAAAGGAGACTTACCTTAATGTATCTCGCTGGTTCAACCACATTCAGCATTATCCGGGTGTCCGACAACATCTGACTAATGTCATCTTTATCAAGAACAGATTGTATACTAATGTTCATTAAGGAGAATTTTAATACTGTGTTGGAGTGGTATTTGGGAGCCTAGAAGTTATATTGTCCAAAACCACTGCCTTGCAAATACTGGTTTGTAACCTTCTATCTGTGAACCAAAACTGGTGATGCCTCAAGTAATACAGTTCCATTGAATTGTTATTGTTTGTTCAAGAATTTGAACTAGCTACAGAATTTTATTGTGTATCTGATTAAAAGCAACAATGACAGAAAGATGGGAATTGAGTTTTAATTCACTATTTTTTAAAGATGAAATATTCTTTCAATTCAGCATTTGACTGTAATTACATAGTGTTTGTAGGAGAGAATTACTTATTTTCCTTTGACTCACTCATTTTACTATTTATTGAGTTTCTGTGTATGTCCCTCTTTTCATTTTATTTTCCATGAATGTTTACACTAGTTTTGTAAAAGTTAAGAGCTATATTGTGTGCCAAGGATGTGAAAAAGGGAACATGGAAATGTTACAAAGTATTTATGTGACTGAATAAATTATTTTAAAACTGTAGTCTTAATTTGGCTGTGAAAGTCTTTAGTTTGTTTAAAAAAAGAATTAAGGTTAGTTCACATGCTACTTCATTTTATGGACTTTCATGTAGGCTCTAGAAGCATTTTCTTTCAAATTAGTCAACAGTATTAGCATTTATCAGGATTCTGCATGTGCTATCATTTCATGTTATTTCCACGTAAGAAAGATTGCACATTTCAAGGTCCTAAAAAGAAGGTGGGAAAGAAAATACTTGAGATAAAAACGAGCTGGTCTTCCACATTCACTTCTTGTTTTAATTAAAAAGTTTGCTTTAAAACCAAGGAAACTATTGTCAAGTCAAACATGTTGACGGGTCGCTTCACCGTAGAATGTGGTTGGTATGAGGTATTTGTTCTGGGCTTGGGTGGTTGTTTGCCCAAACAGCTGCTGTTTTGAAGCATTTCAATTTTCACTCTCCTGTGTAGATTGATTGATAAGAGGAATAGAGAGTTAAAAGCAAAGAAAGATGAATTGAGATGCTTTGCTTCAGGGATAAGACTGAGAAAAGCAGATGGTATTGATTTCCTCCATGCTACTCCTTTCTGTCTAATACCCCTTGATCGTTATGCATGAAATATGTAATAAAACTAATGAAAGTATGAAAATGTACCTTGGCCTAGAATTGTTTGAGGTACGTTTTTAAGATGAAACTTCATGTTATTTACCAATGAGTTGTAATGTACTTCAGCTCTATCAGATGAATGCTGATGCTCTATTTAAAAGAGAGCATGGGTAAGCACTCACACTGTTGTGGGGTTTTTGTTTTGTTTTCTTAAAAAAATCTTGCTAGTCTATTTTTGTAATAATTTGTTACACTGTTATTGAATATTACTAAAAGTGACTTTCTTCCCTTGCAACCTCTTCTCTTTTCTGAAAATTTTCGTTGCTGAAGGGCACAGTAAATACTGTGATGTTGTTTTACTTCTGTTGCTTCACAGTTTGATGATGATGATGGCCACAGTGATGTGTGGAATTTATTTTCATGGCATTTCACAAACAGTGACAGTCTCATTTGTTAATGTATCTCATCATTGCAGTATTATTATTTTGCATAATTGTTCTATTTAATTTATTCAAGGGGCCTGACATGTTATGGTCTTTTAAGTATGTGCCTCTAGGACTTGAGGTTGTTGCCATATGGTGAGATAGTACTGCATGACAACCTTTCAGCAACAGAAGAATTCAACAGTGAAATAAATACAATAATTGTATGTGTTCAGTGGAATCTTACACTTACCCCACTTTGACTTGTCTTTTTCACCTTAATAGCAGGATGGCCCTCACTTGCAAGCAAGCCATGTTCAAGCAGACTTTCAAGTGTTGTGATGGATAAATCAGAAACAGACTGATGATTCTTAACTCTCTTTGCATGAGTAACTTCAAGCGAGAAGTCAGAGTTCAGGTGAGCTTCAGAAATCTATAAGGGCAGTTCTTGCATAGACTTATAATTGGGCAACTGATTTATAGAAAAAATTAGATGTAATGCAGGAAGGCTATGGAGAAGAGTTGAGTAGGAATGAGAAATTCAAGGGCGTCTGTTACACTAAACAAACTAGTTCCAGTTTAGACCAGATACTTAAAAAAAAAAAAAAAAAAAAAAAAAAAAAAAACCTGGCCATTCAGATAAATGAAAATCTACATTTTTCAGCATTAAAACTAAAGAAAATTTTGAGAATAGTTTAAATGTGTAACATGTTTTAAGTGTTTTGTATTATTGGTAGTTCACCCACCAGGCAGGCATCCCAGGTTCCACACAGAAACCAGGTTATATAGGTACCTTCAGGTTAACAGCAGAAGCAGTCAAGTCAAACAAGTTTTGTTACTTTTTTCTCTGCCCACTCAGCTGCTTTCAAGAGGTTTGCACCTGCTGAGTTGCCAGTGATTCTTTGGGTAGAATGCGCAGAACCTGGATGCTGACACATCCTAGCTGTTAGCCTGTAACAGGTGGTATCTTCGTATCTTTTTAATCCTTTTTATTTTGTAGTCCTCCATAGCCTACACCACCCTATAAGTATTTTGAAATTGAAGTAGCCCTTCTCACAGGAATTTACTAGTTTCTGATACTTTGGAAGATCGTAGCTCTAAAAAAGGGAGAGTTATTTTTTAAGATGCATCCTATTTTCCCAACAGGTGTCATAGCTTATTGGAGCATCTTGACAATATAATTACTCACTTTCTCATGCACATACTGAGAAAGAAAAAGGTTACTGTATTTACTCTAACTACAGCTAAGGGAAGGGTAACAGACTTGTAAACGTGGGTGTGGATCCCAGGTTGTCAGCAGAAAGTTCAGGCAGGTTTAGAACAGACAATTTGTAATTCAAAGAAGATGCTCATGTATATTGGCTATTATTTATGAAAATGTAACTTTGAAGTGCTAATGTGGTTCTATCCATGAAATATAATACACTCAAGTAATGACACAGATGATGACTGCTTTAGAACTTGAGCTTCTTTATTCTCCTCTTGGTTAAAATGTAATAGATAATCAAAATTTTTCCTTGGTGCTGTGGCTTTGCAGAAGAATAGGAAAGGTACTTAGAAAAGGATTCATTGAGAGAAATAAAAATGAAGGAATAGATAAACCTATAATATTGTTATTAAAAAAAAAAAAAAATCCTATGTAAGCTCTTGCATCCAGAGGTCTAGTTTATATATTCTCTGATCTGCTAACGTCTTTTTGTATCTGTGCAGTTGAATTATGGTTTGTCTGCTACAAGAATGCTCAAGTAGGGAATAGGTTATAATGATTTTACTCCAGGTATGTTTGCTTTAGTGTGACCGCAAATTGACTTTATAACTGTACATTTACACCTATTAAGGGATTTTGTTGTTTGTGGGGTTTTTTTTGTTTGTTTGTTTTGCTGGAGTTGAAATTAGGAGGGATTTGTAGGCTTATTTATTTTTTTTTCCTTTTGGTTTTCAGTTTTATCATTCCTTTTAATCTTTAGTGTGTTTCATGATCCTTAAGTTCAAAGTATAATTGCAGCGTTGGAGGGGTTTAATGGATTACTACATTAATATTTCCCTCCCCCTCCCCCCCAAGAGCGGTATTTCTTCTTTGAATCTGTAATTAGATCATGCTGCTGCCATCCCTGCCCTAATGGAAGCATCAGGTTTCACGTTCACCATACACCTCAATATATGCTTGTGTGCTTGGCAATCTTGATTTTTTGTTTTGATCTATCAAAACTGAATTGCATTCCTCGCATCTTCTTTGCATGAATACTATCGAATTCTATTGCAGAAGAATGCAAGGGGAGCTGCCATCATGTGCCTCTGCACTGAGCTTTTAGAATCAGACTGGGGTCTTTGCATCCCTCTGCATGTCTTGAATATTTTGAATATTAGATTTGTACTAGTTTAGACCCCAGCTCTAGGGTGACATATAAAGATATCACCAATTTGGGAAGGAATTTGATTTTGTAGAAACGCTTACTTGTTGCTGCTGTGTGCGCATTCCTGCAGGCATCGCCCTTATTTCCCATGCTGGTAGTGACTACAGTGATTCCTGCTGCCATGTAACGCGGCCAACTTCATCTTTGCCATGCAGGCAGGAGAGAGGCTAGTAATTTTTCATTGTTGTTGCATGTTCAGGATTCCCCCTTCCCCTCCCACATTACCTTGGCCCCTTTAGGAAGATTTTCATCTATTAAACTTTCCCTTTTCTGCTGGAAGAACTAAATCTCTTTCAGCATTTCCAGGCTGGTGATCTAATTTGACAGCTCATCGGTGATGTCTCTTCCACTTCAAAGAGGCAGGTAGCCTAGGGCTAGCCAGCTGTATTGTGGATTCTGCAGATTTGGCTCGCCATTCCTGCTGGGTGTCATCTGTCGTCTTAGTCTTGCGGTGGATAATTTTTGTCCTCCCCAGCATCATCTGCCTGAGCAGTTTCTGCCTGGCAGGCCTGTCTGTCCAGGTTGAGAATCGCACACAGCAGCCGTATGGCTAATCTGACAAGGCACTGCTCCAACAAGCACAGCCCCAGGCCCGCTCTGACCAAGATCGGCATCGTGGCCCACAAACTTCCAGTTATCACGATGGCAGTTGCGGCCTTCCATCACGGGCACAGCCCATGGACTCGCCCCGTTTGGGCATAGTGTGTCCCTTGCCTTCCGCCCCTGCAGCCTGTCGCTTCGATTCCTCACATGGCGGCAGAAGTCTGCCTCAACAGGTTTGGATTCCCCTGCCTGTTGCCAGCGTTTGACTTGGACATCGCCACTTGGATGAAACAATCCTTTAGTGGATTATCATCGCCAGACAGCCTGTGGGAAAAATGACAGGATTCAGAACGTTAATGTGAAGGTTTTGCAATTCAGAGCGCTGCTAACACTAATAGGAAACGGCAGAGTGATCCCTAAAAGAGAAAGCGGGTTCCAGTGCAAGGGAGAAGTGACAGAGTTTGTTTAGCCTATCCTCCAAAAAACACATGATGACTACATATGTTGATCTTCATGCTCCGAGCCATAGATATTTCCATATTTTTGTGACTTGATGGCTACTGCCTGCAAACTGACAGGTTAGGAGCTCCGCAAGTATTGTCTTTTTTAGTCATCACCTCTTTTAAGTCCTCCTTAATTTTTTAAAATATGTTTTGAGAATAAGCTTGACAGGGCAGTGAGAGCAAGAAAAAAAAAAGACAACAGGCATAAATGCAGCAAATAAAGCATATTCTTAGAATAACAACAAAAAGAAGCAGTATTCAAGCAAAGAGGAAAAATGGTTTCAGGATAGTAGTCCTAGAAAACAAGGCACTTATCTGTCACAGGACTTGCTCTTCTTGCGGTCCCCTAATTCTGAAACTGACATTATTCATGATGGGGGAAAAAAATCTTTCCTAGAAGTGCTTTAGTTATAAATCCCCATAGCTACAGACTTCCTCCTTAGTAAATAAAAGAGATGGCTGGAACATATGGCTTGGAGGGGGAAATATCTTGTCTGAGGGACGGGCTAGCACTTGGGAGCACTGCAGCTAGACTAGACAGCAATAAAATAAACTTCCAAACAATTCTGCCCCTAATTGTTGGTGATCATCAAGCCAGCAGGAATATCCTACAGATATTGTTAAAATATAAGCGCTAATGCCATTTGTTGGTGATTGTCAAGTACTGAAGTGCTTTGAATCCAAGCAGAAAAAAATCTAAATACTAGTCTATAGGTTGGCAAGTGATGGTTACTTCGGGGGGGAAAAAAAAAAACAGAAAAGGTATGAATTTTTTCAGTTATACTTATCCCTGTTAATCATTGACTAATTAATGTGTAATTCAGATTATGAAACAGTGAATGCATGAAAAACTATTTAATGTATTTATGCTAAATTTAGTGGTAAAGTTTGCTGAAGTATTCTATGCTTCCCCACATAACATTGGTGTTATTATTTAAACAGATATTACCCATATTGTGACTGATTTTTGAGGAGAATGATTAAAAAAAAAAAAAAAAGGATTTGCTCATTTTCAAGGATGAATTTAGAAGATTATATATAATGCCAAATTAAAAAATACGCATTTTTTCAGTGAGCAGTTTCTGAGCTTTGACGATGGGGCACGATTTAGTAATGTGTGGTTTTTTGTCTCTTGGAACACCTTAACACAAGAAAAATCCAGTTCACCACATCCAGCAATTGCTCCTACCTATAAAAGCTAGGCGGAGTAGAATTCTATCTGCAATGGGGTAAGTGCTGCGGGTAGAAGGGGTGTGTAATAAACAAGGATCATGTTATTTTAAAAATCATTGAGTATAGACAGCGCAAGGGGAAAAAAAATAACAAAAATCACAGTCGTAAAGGAGGGAGAGGAAGTGTACTGAAATTATTCTGACGGGTAAAAATACACGTACAGGGACTCCTCCGGACCTCAGAGGCCCGGGGGTGGAAGAGGACGCTCCGCGGTTGCCATCGCAACTGCCGCCGTCGCACGGTGATGGCGTCACGCGGCGTGCCGGGGCGGGCCGGGCGCCATGAGCGGGGCAGGCCCCGCGTCCCCCGGCCGGAGTGGGTCGGCTCTGCCGCTGCCCTTGCCCCTGTCCCTGCCCCTGCCCCTGCCTGGGTCATAAGAGCTGCCCTTGCCCCTGTCCCTGTCGCTGCCCGGCGACAGAAAGCGGGAGGTGCCGGCGGCGGGGGCCTTGCTTCAGCCCATCATCAAGGGTAGGCGGGCCGCGGGGATGTGTGGGCGGTGGCAGTGGAGCGGGGGGGGGAGGGGTGTCGGGATGGTGCTCAGAAGCGTTGGCAGTGTTTTACTTTATCGACTGGAATGCCCCAGGCTTGAAAGAATCGTTCTTCGGAGGTTCGAGTTATGGTGTGGGTGCGATTGGGGTGGGCCAGCAGCTGGGGCCGGGAGGGGACGGAGAGCCGCGCTGTCAGGGGATCGGAGTGCTCGTGGAACCACTCCGCGTGTTCATCAAACGGCCTTCCTTTACCATCACACCGAAGTTCCTCGCAGTGAAGCGGTCTTTGAGAGCCAAGCCTATTTTTCATACGTGTATAGATCGTAAATACAAACTGAGATTCAAGTCTTCAGCCCTGAGGAAATCAGGAGGAAGAAATCAGTTTTCTTTTGCAGCGAGCTTTCCTTTTGCCTCTCGCTGCAGAAGACTCGCAGTCTTAAGCTGTGAATCTCTGTTGAACCGCAGCCATCAGCTTTCCTCTGCATCAAGTGTTTGAGGCTGTTAACAGCCAGATATGGAAGCTGTGTGCTGAGGAGGGGGACTGGAACACGAGCAAGAGGCACCTTCACAGCACGGTGTCTGGCACCCAGAATAGTGATTCGCTGTGTTTTGTTGGAGTCTGCAGTTTGCTGCACAGATACAATGGCCAACAGGTATCCTGCTGTTCTTTTGATATTGTGTGTATTTGATAAGCAGAAGTGCCTCTTGCAGTTAAGTGTGATGCACTGCCTCATGTTGCATAGCCAAGTACAGAGTGTGAGAGCAAAACTGACTTTCATTAATCTTCCAGATGTTGGGGAAATCTATTCAAGGCTCTTGGATCACAGACCTGTAATTCAGGGAGAAATACGTTACTTTGTTAAAGAATTTGAAGTAAGTATTTGCATTGTTTGTGGTGCTTACCCTTAAAGAGTTTGAGACTTCACACAGTTGTAACAACATTTTATAGGTTATCGTATATATGTAATTTGCTTCAGAGGATTTAATGTGCATTTCTTGCCCAAAACAATTAGTACACCTGTAGTATACATTTGCATCCTCGGTAGGCAAGGCAGTCATTTGGGTTGCTACTTAAAAAGTTTTGAACAGGACATTTATATTATTTCTTGCTAAAGACTAGCAGGTTGCCTAGAGAGGTGGTGAGTGCCCTGTCCCTGGAGACATTCAAGGTCAGGCTGGACGGGGCTTTGACCACCCTGATGTAGCTGCAGGTGTCTTTGTTCATTACAGAGAAGTTGGACTAGATGGCCTTTAAAGGTCCCTTCCAACTCAAATGATTCTGTGATTCTATGAATATAGGTGCAGGAGAATGATATAGTCCTAATACTTTAGAGGAGTCTCTACGGTTTGAACCTAAGATTCAGTTGTTGCTGGTAGGTATAGTATTGCATCTGATGAAGCACAGTTTTGTGCTTCAAGTGGAGTCAGCTAGCACAGTTGTAATCTAGTTTTGCTTTCATTTTTGTTCTGTGAAATAAGGCAATATTCCTGGAAGAGAAGAGCAACACCACCTTATGCCAGTGGAGAAGATCATTAAAAATTGAATGAATGTTATCTGCCTGCAAATAAAGCTAAAGTACTGAAGGTGTGAAAGTTGTTTTTATGTACAGCTTTGTTTTGGGAGCATGATACAGTTTCCACAAGATGGCAGCAAAACCTTAGAAAAGCAGATTCTTGTGTCACAAAAGGCTGTTTGTAATAGTGAATTCTTGCTCTTAAAGAATGTGAGATTTAAAATCTTAACAATTGTCCAGAAAATAGAACTATACTTCAACATTCTTGTCTGCAGAGCTGATTTAAAAAGAAAAAAAAAGACAATTTTTTTTTATTTTTTACTTCCTAGATTGGTACTGATATTTCAGCCAGACCTTATTTCTGTCTGTACTGGTTTAGCAGCATAAGTGTGTGAATTAAACTCTCTTCAGGCTTTTATTGTGTAGGTTTGAAATTCACAAAATGATTTTTTCTTTGACTTTTGTAATTATAGGATGTGGTAAATAGTTTTATGTGGCTTTTCATAGGAAGGAAATTAACAGGCCCAGTTACAGAATTGCAACTAAATTCATTCATTTATCTCACTACGCCTGATTTCTTGTTCTATTTCTTGCACAAATGTCATATATTCTTCGATCTTTGCTTGACATTTAATTTCTGATTTATACTTTTGGGGGAAAATGGCAAAGTAGATGATTATTTATGCTTTTTCAGCTTAGAATTTCTTTGAAAAATTACCCTTGTTTCTAACTGTGAGACATCTGATGTTTTTTTTATTCCAGTTGAACACATGCTTTTTCTTACTATGATTAGCATCTAGTGTGTAAAGAATGGAGATTTGCATTCAAGAAGCCTGGCACCTGATTAATTAATTGAGCTACTTTACTTGTATGTATTTCTGTTTCTGAAGTTTTAAAATTGGCACAGTGATCCAGTTCTTCTCTCCATGCGCTGCAGTATTTTTTTCATTGCTAAGAGCTGCGTTATGATCAGCAGCTTTGAGTGCAGACATGTGCCTGTGCAACTCGAACTAACAGCTCCGAAGTGGGGAGAAGGCTGGGCAGGGGCAGGCTCCAACAGATCCAGAATCCTTTCCTTTGCCTCACGGAAAATACAGGTGAAATTCAGAGTGGCAGTCATGCTCTGGCTTCAAAAAATGAGATTTTCAAAATGTAGATGGTAAAGTAAGAGCTTCTTCTTCCAGATAATCATTATCTACTGTGTTATGTTATCTTTAGTCTTCACTGGTTTGTTTCAGTAAAAGCAATTTTACGTGGCTCTATGTTAACATCATGACATACTGAATTTGGAACATCAGGCATCACGAAAGCAGAATCACTGCTGTGCTATTTTTCTGTAACGAGCGAGTTAGAAAAATTCAGTGTTTTCAAGCTCTTTTCCATGTTGGTTTTAATATGCTATAAATAATCAAAGCAAAACAGTACATTTTTCCACGCAATACTTTTTAGTAGTAAATGCCAGCTTTCCCCATAAGGACCAGAAGTACCATTCAGAGTGTTCCTGCCTTTCATTTGGTGCAAAGAAGGGAGCATTACTTACATACACAAAACTCATCAGTTGCACTAAACAAACAGAATTACGCTTTAATATGCAATGGTACAATCTTATGAGATAAAACTATTAATTTAAAGATAAATAAATATTTAAAAAATTAATTTAAAAATAATAAATAAAGCTGGGAAAGAGTTTTGTTACGGAAAGTGGAATTTCTCTTTAGCCACTCAGCCTCTTTCAATTCTTCTGGCAGGAGAAACGTGGCCTCCGGGAGCTACGAGTACTTGAAAATCTAAAGAAAACCATCTTTGAAACAAATGAAACCATTCTTCCGAAGTGTGAGCAGTCAATGCACGACAGTCTCAATGAAGTGTTCCAGAGATGTAAGCAAGTTGCTTCTTATTTGCTTTGTTGCATCGTTTTGAGGAATAGTATAAATAGTTTGGATTCAAAATATGGTTTGTGGGAAAATTACCATCCTCAGGTAAATCTTTGTACTCTTGGGTGCTTTGTTCTCATTTTTCTGAAATTTTAAAAGGGAAATAAGAGGAAAAGAAAAAAGAAAAAAATATATACATATTGGTCCAGACAACTAAGATTACGTTAAAGCTTTTGGTTGACTTGTTAGAAGCTATTTCAGGTCAAACTTAAAAGCAAGATAGTGTTTGGTCCTCTTGGCTAAATCCATAGACAAAATTTCCATTTTCTGATTTGTTGCAAGCACGCTGTGTGTGACCTTCAAGTTTCTTAATTTTTCCATGGGAAAACATAATACTGACCACCCCTCCCTCCCTTAATTTAAAACAAAACTTGCTGAATAGGTAGATATGAAACTTGTTGTTGCTCTTATCTTTAGTCTCAAATAGAGTAGCAGTAATAATTCTTACATGCTAACCCTAGTTTCATAGTTATAATCATTTAATATACCTCATATTGCTTTGATTTTTAAAAGGAAGTTTAAAATTTGTTACAGTAATTTTTCAGCTTCTGTTTTCTTGCTCATTCATCAAGATAGCTTCTCAAAGACATTATAAGGGAATATGGCTATGAAGCTTTAACTGACAAATTTATGCAGTTGAAACATGTCATTGTGGCTTTTGCATTTTGTGTGGCATGTTGCATAAGCATTTAATTTCATATGGCAACAAGTTGCATGAAAATATCTGAAACTGCGCATAAAACGTGTAATAATACCCTATTTGCATGGAGTGAACCTTTTATGTTAGTCCCTGCCACTCAAATATTCAGCTGCACAGTACATTATTAGTAATAGAATCGGAGATTGAGTTTGGAAGGAACGCTGGACGTTGGTTTTGTCCAACCACTCTGCTTAAGCAGGGTCAGCTAGTGTAGGTTGCCCAGGGCTGCGTCCAGTTGAGTTTTGATTATATCTACGCTTGGAGACTCCACAGCCTCTCTGGGCAAGCTGTTCCAGTGTTTAAACACCCTCTCAGCAAAAATGGGGAATCTTGTGTGTTTTTGTAGAAAAGAATGTTGCTCCCTCACCTTCATTCATTTCCATTATATATTTATTCATTGCTGAGATCCTCTCTGAGCCGTCTTTTCTTGAGGCTGAACAGTCCCAGCTTTCCTAGCCTGTCTTCATGAGGAACGCTCTAGTCCCTCGCTGGGCTTGCTCCAGTAAGTCCATATCTTTCTTACACTGGGAGCTCTGAACTGGAGACTACCACGAGTGTGGTCTCACCAGTGAGAGACAGACATGTCTGGTGTTATTCCACCCCAGATGAAGGACTTGTCACTTTCACCTTTTTGAACTTTGAGATTCCTCTCAGTCAAATTCTCCAGCCTGTCGAGGTCCCTCTGAATGGAAGCACAACCATGTTGCCTGTCAGCTATTCCTCCCAGTTCTATATCATATGCAAGCCTGCTGAGGCTGCATTCTGCTCCATCATCTGGCTTGCTGACGGATATCTTAAGCAGTATTGGCCACAGTGTTAATCCCAGGGGTATTCCACTAGAGACTTGCCTCCAATTCAACTTCGTGCTGCTGATCACAGCCTCTAGCCCTGCCCATTCAGCCAGTATTTGAAGCACCTCTCTGTCTGCTTACCCAACCCCTACTTTGTAAACTTGTTGATGAGGATGTTGTGGGAGACGCTGTCAAAAGCATTGCTGAAGTTGAGATAAACAAAAAAAGGCTGTCTGGTTGGTTAAGTATCGTTTCTCTTTTGTAAGTCCATGCTCGCTATTCCCAGTCACCTTTTTGTCCTTCATGTATTTGGAAATGCTTCCAGGAGGATTTTCTTCATCACCTTCCCTGGGATTGAGGTGAGGCTGCCTGGCCAGTAGTTCTCCATATCTCTCTTCCAGTCCTCAGGAATCTCTCCCAGTTGAAGTGACCTTTCAAAGATAGTGGCCTCACAGTGACATCAGCCTGCTCTCAGTAACCTGCCGTGTCCCCTTGGGCTTACTTGCAATTTGTTTAACCTGGTCCTCCTCCAATGAGGGTAAGTCTTCCTAGCTTCAGACTTTCCCTCTGCTTTTAGGGGACTTGGGACACTTAAGGGCCTTAGTCTTACCAGTGATAACTAAAGCAAAGGAAGCACTGAGTACCTTGGCCTTTTCCTTGTTCTGTGTCAGCAGGGACTGTGCCTCATTCAGCAGAGGGCTTGCATTTTCCCCATTTTCCTTAGTCTTCATTTTTCTTTTTTTTTTCTTTGAGTATACTTTCTTGCCTTCACATCCCTCATCAGATTTGACTCCAGGTCAGCCTTGGCTTTCCTAACTGTGTCTCTAGAAGATCAAGCAGCAACCACATACTTTTCTTGGGCCACCTTCCCCTGCATGCACTTCCTATCACATCCTTTTTATGTCTGAATTCAGGTAAGGAGCTCCTTGCTCATCCCTGCAAGCCTCCTGCCACCTTTGCTTGATCTCCTATTCACTGGGCTGGACCATTCTTGAGTTTGAAGTAGACAGTCCTTGAAAATGAAGCTCTTGGCTGACTTCTGACCTAACATGGGGCAGAGCTCCATGTATACCAGCTGCTCACTCACATAATGGGCACCTTCCCTTCCCCTCCTCTTCTTCATCTATCCGTTGTGTAAGTCATGCGTCTCTGTGATCCCACTGAGGTTGTAGCTCTGCATACAGACTTCAGACTACTCCTCTTTGTTCCTCAAGCTGCATGCAGTAGTGCAGCGGCATTTCAGCAGGGCACTGCTGGTATCCCCCGGAACAGTCTTGAGAGCTTTTCCTTTAAGGCGGTTCCTTCTTTAGGTGTCCACACTTGGAGTGACTCCAGCTGTAAGCCCACAGAGTCTGTGGAGCCTGCATCACCAGGAAGTTTATGGGAATGCTAACAGAACCCCTGTGCCCTTGAACACTGTGTCCAGAGTCCCGCTGTCACGCTTGATACTTCTGAAGTCACGTCTGTAGTATGGCATCTTCATCATCCTGGGAGAAGATGAGCCTTGGTAACCTCTTCACAACATCCCAAGTGTAAGCCCCCAGCAATCAGTAAACAAATGACAGGACAGATTGAATGAGCAGTAGGGAGAATGCCACCACTTTGACTTGCTGCTTTATTGCAGTGGGCCTGAGTGTCTCAGACTTGGTCACGAGGGATGCTCCATTTCAACGCTCTCCAGTTACTCTGTCAGCTACAAGGGCAGTGAATCTGCTCTGTAGCTGCAAGTCCTTGGAGAGCAGGAGCCATCCTCCTAGTGTGAGAAGTCACCAGCTAATATGGCTTTAAGTTGGTGATAAATGAGTAATGTATTTTTCAAAACTAGGCTGTGTTAGTGAGGGAAACGACTACTTTTGAGTAATTAGTTAATTTAATTCATCATTAATTATTTAATAGTTTTGAGAGGGGAGAAATCTACATAGGAATACAGTCCTTATTTCCACTGGCATGTTTTCCTAGACACAGTCTCAGTAGAAGAGGCTGGGTCCAGCATAAAGATATTCTCCAAGCAGATTGTTTTTACTCAGTCAATGCTTAGATTTGGTGAGGAAAAAAAAGAACTTCAATGCAGCGCTTGGTCATCTGTTTCTGTATACTGACTTGCAAGTTTTTTCTTGTGACATGCTGAGTCCAGCTTGTCTGCAGCATTAAGGAATATGGGCACGTGAGGACCTGGCTACCTTTCTAATTTCAGCTTCTAGAACATGCAAGGGTTGATGTCTGTGATATGCCTACATACAGTTGACAGTATAGAACATTTTATGCAGGTACTGGTTAAATCTTTTTGTCTTCTCAGAGCTAAATGACACAGTGGCATACAATATTTGACATACAATGGCCTTGTGTCCTTTAAGTCTCTTTTTGGCAAGATTCTCCGTGATTTAAAACAGCAGACTGATTACTGCAATTTGTTATTTCAGTGCAAGCTGCCAATGATATGATCCACAAACTACAAGAGAAGGAGCAGGAACAGAGGAAGGTAAAGGATGGATGGATAGATTCTGTAATGCGATCTAAGGAAAAGTCTTGCATGCTTCTACTGCAGGTCCACCTGCCTTCAGTATAGCAAAACTTAAAAACTATTCTATATTCCATATACATGCAGTAAAAGTTTTGGAGTGATTTTTTGCACTTACAGAATACGTACAGCAGTATATATGTTTTAGGACTGAACTTAATGGATCACTATCTCCTAATGTGTGGAAACGTTTTTTTTTTTTAATTTACTTCCTTTGCTTTATTTCCTCTCCTTGCTCAGACTATAATATTTGTCACATAGAGGAAAAGCTTAAAGAAAAGTTATTTTCTGTGGAACAACATACACCTACCAACCTACCAGAATGGAAATGTAAATCTTTCCTAGTTAGCTGAGAACATTGAGTATATTATATGTATTGCTTGTTGAAAAGGAAGCATTTTTTTTTTCACTTGTGGATGGGTTGTTTAATGAAGGGCTATATTATAGGAACATGCGAATCATTGGAATCTATTCAGCTGGCTACACTTTGCTCATTTGAAATACATGTGCTCCGAATCTGAAATTTGGAAAATTATACAAGAAATTAGTTTCATGTTTTCCCATTAGTCCTTCATGATTGTATTTCAATGTTATCTTTTTCCTTGCAGTTTTATTTATAATCAGGTAGTAGTTTAGGAAAACTGAAGGCATTCCTGTGGCCATCACACAAAATAGGCTGTGCATTGATTTATGTAAGCCGATAGCTGTGTTTTTCTTTCCTTTCTGTAATCAGTGAAGATGGGCAGTCCAGTTGCAGTTGAATACCAGTACTGTGTGAATGGCGCACTACTGAACCCTGACAAAGTTTGCTTGTGTCCAGCACTACTGTAGATACTGGTAGAAGGCTGAAGTAGGAAATTCATCTTGTAGTTCTGCTACTGCTTGTTTGAAGTAAACGTTTACGAAAAAGTTTTACGACTTATAAAATGAACTCATTTAGTAAGAATGGAAACTATTCTTTTTGAGAATATTGGCTCTTTTTCCGTTCAAAAAATTTATATGCACTGGAGCAATGCTAATAGCTATTCAGGATATGTAATATTTCTTTAAGCTTGTATAGTAAGACTTTTTGGCTTTGAAACTTTCCAAATGTGGGTAGTAACAGGTAGGAATCTTTCTGAGTTACAGATAAGTTGTCGCCGCAATTCAACCATTCAAGGAGAAATATTTTATTTCCTTGCTTTTCTTTCTGAAATAATTTGGTTTTGGGGAAAAAAAAAAACAGTTTAGAATAGAATGAATTTGAAGACTTCCTTTACTAGTTATCTTTTTATACAACTCCTTTCTGTTACTAGTATCAGCCAAGTGGCAAAAGGATGCTGATGATTTTCCCTACTGTGTTCTCACTTAAGGTGTGAAATAATTTGTGATTTTGGGAGTGTCACTGAGAGAAGCATTCATGGAATGCTCTGTCTTGTTGGGCGTTCTTTCTGCTCATATCTGTAATATTTAGTGAGTAGTTCAATCTGTGTGAGGCTTGTAAAGGAAGCCAGAGAATAATTCAAGAAACGTAGTAACCGTGTTTTTGGGTACTATATTCTTTTATTTGTCTCAGTAATTTTATTTGGAAGGATGCAGGCATATGCTGGAAGCTGCCCAGCACTTCCCGGTCTAGCCTTGCCACTTGCTGCTTGTAGTGTGTACTAGTATGGTAATAAAGTTAGTCTGTGCCTCAAGTGGTGAAGCTCTGGGGTGGGGACTTGTTTGTTTGCTTGCTTTAAATTTCAGCAAAAATAGCCTGCATAACACTGAAAACAAGGCTACTGATAAGTGTTGTTTTTACAGATGTTGATTTTTGTATTACCATCTATAGTAAAACAAACATCGAAATGCATGCACCCAACTCGTGTGATTCAGTCGAATAAACAAGAAACCTTTACCATATTTCACATTCAAGCCGTATGCAATGTGGAGTGAAAAGATGATTTCATAATCAAGTTAGTTTTTTCCAAATAACTAGTGTCTCAAGTGTTGATTTGAAAGGAATATGAAAGACATTGTGCTAAAATATGTGAATTTACTAACAGATAAAAAGTAATACTCAGAACAGGAATTCATATGGCAGCAGTTACGTGTGTAATTTAGACAACTTTGGTTTATAAATAAACCAAATTGTAAGCCAAATTGTAAATGTTTATTTTGTTGTGTTTTGCCAACTGTATATGGGCTGTAACTGACTGATCTCTAACACAGTTGGGTTAGTTTTGCAAAATTATAGTTTAAAAATAAAGAAAATTAACTGAATTGCTATTCCTTATGACAGAATTATTGAAATACATATATATTTAAAAGGAGAGTGTCTATTTTGTCATGTAATAGTACCTTCATTTTCAAACATGCAGGCATTCTTTCTTTCTTTCTTTGTGAGTGTAAGAGATGCAGCTAGTGAAGTTCTTTGGACTGTTGCTTGGCTTAGAAGTCAGGGCGTTCCACACAAGTCATTGACTTAATGAATTCAGAGGTATAAATACATGTAAGTATGTATAGAAATGTCAGTGTTACTCTCTTTAGCCTACACAGTAACTAAGTATCAGTTCTGTATTCTGCTGAAAGAGGTATGTAAGAGCTATTAACTGTTTTAACATCCAGAATGGTTATGGGCATCACTTATCTAGAGCTTAATTACTCAGTTTATCAGGATCTGGAAATGGGACTCCACCAGCAGGGTGAATGCTATAACCAGAAGATTTTCAGTGCTGTCTTCTCGCTTGCCCAATAAATACATCTGGGTAAGGAAACCATAGAGATTGAAGCTGGAGTATTCTGTAATACTGAGCCCGTCCTCTGAGCTGGGATATGTGAATTAGGTTCTGTAAGTAAAATGATACTGAAAGTAAAATCACGCAATGCCAGCATCTCGAAGCACAGACTACTCTGCGTGTGGCTGGCATCTTTACCTCATGGATGCATATCGCTATTTGGAAAGAATGATAATTCACTGGAATGCATTTATTGTATTAGGAGTGAATTTTTATTTCTTTTTAAACCTATGCCACTAAGACCAGTAAATGTTGGAGGCTGCTCAGAGTTCTGTTAAACATTTTCTGAATGCAGAATTGGTGACAACGTGCAGAAGCTGGAGTGCAAATTTTTACCAGTTATTTTAGTCATGGTGAACTTTCATTTCTAACTCATCAAAGAATTCTTGGAAATTTGTTATGTGTCAGTATCAGTGAGGTGATAAAGATCTCTAGAGGCCAATCGTTGTCTTATTGTTGTCATGCATTAGCAAACGGCAGGAGATACTAGAGCGTTAATTTTGTTTTCTTTTTCAATTCATCTTTAGCGAAAGAATGGTTTATATTTCAAGGCTTGTACCTCGTAAATGATGTTCACTGTAATTTTCTTGTTCTTTTCTACTTAGCATGAGTTTAAATGCGTGTTGAGTTAATGCGTCACATCTGGGGATCCTGCAGCTTAAGGAGATATATATATATATTTATGTTAATATTTAAATTTAGGTTATTTCTTCAGTTCTGAGTAATCAGAATTTGAGGTGTCAGAAACGTAATACAAAGACAGAAGGCTTCCTAGGTGTCAAGTTGATGGAGGATAACCTGAAGTTCTGTTAACTTAAATGAAGATGCTGTTTTCCTCACCCTTACAGAATCACCTTAGAAATTCATTTGCCAGGCACATTATGAAATTCTGTGTGTATTGTTTTTTGGAAAACAAATGTTTTACAAATCTATCAGCATGTAAGTTACAAATTGATAGTGTGAAATACTCAGCAAATGAGACATTTAAGAGGAAACTAGTAAATATCAAGAAAGGAGGAGCAGCGCGTTGAAGGATTGGCTGACATAGTTCATATATGCTTTTATTAACCACCATACTTTGTGATGAAATGTAGAACCATTATTTTATTGACACATATTTGACAAAGGCTCAAATGTCTCAAGTACCAATGTGGATCCATTAACCTCTGTTGTTGCACGTAGACCTAGATAATGGCTGTACATAACTTTCTAAAATTTTATTTTGTCTTGCATTTGCAAGTATGAGCAATAGTGGGCCTGGTATTTTTATTTTATTCCCAAATCAGCTATGTAAAGCTTCTAGTGTATTTCTAGTCTGTACTGTGTGTACAGCAGAGACCTCCCTATAATCACCATAGTAGATAACAGATTCCCAATTTAAGACCACTTACTTTAAATAAAATGCAGCTAATTTTATATTGTTTCTCTTTTGGTTTTTAAGGTAGAAGCATGTTCATCACAGTGGACTCCCCAAGTCTGTCTGTGACAGTAGGCAGCTTCTTGCAGTGTAAATGGGGCGGTAGGGGATTTTCAATTCGTACTGTGGGCTTTTTTTCCATAATGAAGGAGGTAAATACCATGCTTCCAAGATCAGAATTCATCTTAAAAGAAAGTCTTTGTGAGATAGTCTGGTTTGGTATCAGCTGCTTTACAGTACTTTGTTAGTAGTCCAAGGTGTAAATAATGCAACAAGTGAAAGATTAGAGACTAACAGAAGTCAGCTAGTAACTTTATAGTATCTTTCCACTTAGTTTTCACCAGACCGCAGGAAAGTTATCGTTGTTGCTATAATTAAAAGTCTCATAAACATTTTAGCATTCTTTTGCATTGACTATGCTTTATAATTTTTGTTTCGCTTCTTTGTATGGTTTGTTGGTGTTTGTTTTTTTTTCTAGATCCTCTTCTGCAGTAAAAGCCCGTTTTCTCTGACATTTTAAGATTGGATCTCACGGCCTCGTTTAAATACCATGTATTGGTTTAGAAATGGCTGCTAAAACGTTCCATTTTTCTCCTCTCAGACTGGGGCTGACAAGCTGATGGCTGGTGAAGAGAAGCGCATAGCTCAGCGGGAGACGTTCCTGAAAGAACAACAGAACAAGCGAGAGGAGGTGGACGAAGAGCACAGAAAAGCTATGGAGCGCCTCAAAGAGCAGTATTCTGAGATGGAGAAGGAACTGGCCAAATATGTTTCTTTTTAAGACCTTTCCATTTTTTTTAATGCTGGTTTAGTGCCAATATTCAATGGCTTCTGAATTAAATCGAGGTTCTTTCAGAAAGCTGAACCAAGTAAGATGAAAGGAGAATCTCCTCCACATGTTTGGTATGGGAAGAAAAGTTTTGCATACTTTCAACTTAAGTGCCTATCTTTGTTAAGGGCAAGTGGAATGCCAGTATTTCTTCGTTTATTGGAAGGTGGAACTGGAAATTACATTGTGTGACTACATCAGCTCAGGGAGTTGCAAATTGGAATGCTCTTCAATTTGCATAGTGTATCTTATCATTTGGGAAAATAGAGCCTAATGTAATGTTAACTATCCTGGTGTGCAGCCACAGCCCTTTCCCAAGAAGTAGGTGTTGTAGGTTCCATCCATAGTTAGCTGAGAATTCACAGGGAAAACTGTAAATCCTGTTTAATCCTGTACATTCCAGGAAAACCAACTTGGTGGTGAAAGATCTCAGCATAGTTCTGTATCCAGTTACAATTCCAACTCATGATTTCTATGGTCAGTATTTTGAAGTAGAATTGAGATTTAAATGGTTTTTGCTAATGTAGAAGTGGGAAATGAGCTTGAACAAGAAATCCTTTCCTGTCCGTGTAAATATTTCAGACCTCTTATCAAGCTCGACTGTTCCAAGCAAAGCCAAAACAAGCTCAGTAGTAATCACGAGAAACATATCTTTGTATTAGCTTTATAGCTAGTACGGTATCTACCTTAAATATTTGACATGCTGTTGGTTTACTTAAGATAAAATTTTGAGAACTTTGTAAAGCAATTGAGGAAAGATTTTTGTTTGTTTTTCAGCCTAGCACATGAGCAGATTGGAGGTAAAATGCTTGTGGTGGTGATCTTTTTCCTTACTAATCATTATTCATAGGGAGTATCTAAAGCTCCTTTACTGCTTTCCTTTATTTAAAACTTGCATTTAACAGCAGTGTAACTGAAGAAGTTAACATAATCAGTTCATTAACCAAGCAAAATGAGACATAGTACTTTAATGAAATTTGCTGCAAGCTAACCGGTAATACAGGAAATATCTTTCCGTAATTTAACTGCTGTCCAATATAGAGTGGAAACAGGTAAAAATAAACAGAATTTACCCTTTACCTGTATTGCAATAGTAATATGCCAACAACAGTTGCTTGTATAACTTTATGGCTCGGTGTCAAGGCTCCATTCCTGGCAGCACGTTGATAGCGTGATTAAAGTTAGCAGAGGAGATGGAATAAGTATTTGAGATTTCTTTCAATAACACTGAATTCCTGCCAAGCAGCTCTACCCACTACTGTAGGCACGACAGATTCATCAATCATCATCATGCATCTGGACTGAAGAGAGAACTTGCCGACACTGGGGCATGCTGGAATGTTGTTAATTCTCTGTTGTGGATGGAAAAAACACAGATGTCTCACAGGTATCTCTCACCTGAAAAATAGAGAAGCTTCCTTAAGAACAACCCCTGTTTGAACAGAAAGTGATCTCTGTAATATTCCTCAGCTTATGCACCTGCTTATGATTGTCGTAACTAAGCTCTTCTTCAATTTAAAAAGTCCCTGCCTGTCTTTAGAATTGGGTGTGGAATAGTTTTTGTTTGTTTTAAGAACAAACTCAAAAACAATTCTCTTACCAGATTCTTTAATGTATATCTGCTCGAAGCCCAAATATCTTTATAACAAAATGCATTTAATTGTATACTGAATTCATTTCATTTTTGCACTGATCATTTTTATTAAGACTTCAATACCTAATTAACTGCACTGGAGCTGTACATTTTAGTACTTCATGGATTTGAGGGCTCTTAAGCAATGATACAAGTTGCAAGTTGAATATCCACTGGAAAATAAAGAAGTATTTCCAAAAATTCGGGGACTTGTGCTCTGGATTCTTTGAAAATATTCTTCTAAATATTAATGTTGAAAATGTGTTCCTCTTTTAGAATCATACAGCTGTTTTTATGCTGAAGATCATTTGAAAACACTTTTCTTCACAGTCTGTGTCTACCTGCTGGCCAGCTCTGTTTGCTGGGGAACTACCTGAAGACTCTCTATTGCTGCACTATTTTATTCAGTAATTTTTCCCTTTTTTTTTTTTCATGTGATATGCCTTAGGTTTTGAAAATGCATGAATTGTCTTTGAAGGATCTTTACAACATTTACAGGAAAATATGTTTTTCTGCCCAAGCACTTAAAAAAAATAAAACGCAGAAGCCTTGCATATCTAACTTGTCTCATAACAGAATGTATCTGACAGTTTGCTAGCAAAGTGAGACTGGACACAAGCGTGCTATGCAATGGGACTTCGTAAAATTCAAATACTTACTCAGTAGTCTCTACCATTTGGAAGAAATAGAAACAGAAGAAGGAATGGTTTCAGAGTTGTTTTATATCACCGGTGCATGAAGAAAGTGTTTTCACTTATACTTGCAATATTTACATGATTAAATTGAATAACAGCTTTAAAATGTTGAGGATGGCTTTAACGCCTTTCAGTCTTCATACAAATTTGCACAGGATTCCAATAGGAACTGGAATGGATCTTCAGTGTTTAAGTAAATCTAAAGGTGGTTTTCCTTGGAATGTTTTATATTCAAGGTCTGTCGCGTATTTTAATGTTAGCAAGGAAGGGAGAAAGCAGATTTGTTTGCTCTTACTCAGCTTCTTTCTATGCTAATCGTAGGTAGTAAATACTTCTTGTAGACAAATTCCATCATTACAGCTGGAGCACTGCGTCTTCTGACATTTTAGTTTATGGCTTGTTAAATCTTTCCAGGAAAACTATGGCTTTTCTCATTAGTCAAATTGAATTGTAAACAATCAGAATAACAAACCGATGAATTGAATTGTACATAGTTCCATCCTGAGTTAAAAAGCTTTCCATGTCTGAAGGCTTTGGATTTTGATTTACAAATACTCTCCAGCAGGTGTCAGTGCAAGCTTGACAAGGATGGTTAGAAGCCTGTCCCTGTATGTAGTAAGAGTGTGTAAATATTTGTGTTCCATTGCAGTTCAGTGTATTGTGTAAGTATGAGATTCTCAGTGAATGAAACCACAGGCTTTCAAATTAAAAAAAAAGAAAAGAAAAAAAAAGACACTGCTGATCAGGAGCATTTTGCTCCATTAGTCTTCAAAAATCTTGTAACGTGTCACTCTTAAAATGGTTTATGTAAGATGTGCTTGTCTGAACAATGTTGGCCATGGAAGCTGTGTGTTCTAGCTAAGTTCTATTAGAAATTAAATTAGGCTGTCAGAGATGAAAACTGCAAGAGTTACATTCTTACGCTGCTGTCTGGTGTAGCGGCTCTGATTTTCTGAAGTGGTTTGAAAAAGAACTTTATTGATAGAGATCGTGCCATCATTTTTTATCTTATTTTTTTTAAATAGGAGACTGCTACGGAAATTGTTGTGAACAAAACTATCATACCACATACTTTTAAATATGCCACTTGCTTGAGTTATGTACAAGTAAATTAACTTCTCAAAGTAACAAAGATACTGAATGCTCAGTGCTGTTGTTACAGCTTATGTTGTATTTGACAAGATCTGGTATTATCTGGAGGGAGATGCAGGTGCAGCTGTTCTAGCAGAATTTGAATGAGTGGTGTAAGTAGCTTTCATAAGTAGTTTTGTCATAAGATTCTGTAAAAATTCCAAATATCAAACATTTATAGGAGAATTCAGAAGGGCTTTCAATCTGTTTGGGGGCAATTAACACAAAGGGAGCTTTGTAAGAGATTTCTTTCAACCCACAGAAATACAATACTGTATGTGTAGCTAACTTCCAGTTCTGAGAAGTGTACCAACCTGCACGCCTTGGCAATTTTCTAGGTGGCAGTTTTCTGTATAGCTGTGAGCAAAGTAGAAACAAACTTCTTCAAGATAACGCTGAGCGTATTTGCTAGATCACCACTGTAGAATGTTTTATGCTACTCAAAATATCATCTTGCTTTGTAAAGCCTCTACTAAGTCTGTATGAATTAAATGGGTGGCCAGTTACCTAAATTATTAGTCTTACAGTCTTGTGTGTAGAAAGAAGGAGAAAGGAAAAACAAGCATCCACCGTAGACTTTTGCTGTCTTGTATTATGTTAATTAGACTCTGCACGTGGAGTAAGAGCCATCATAAACTGTGTGTCTGTCTACTTAAGCCCAAGTCCCAACGCTCATAAAGTTTCTGAAGAAGGAGCTAAGAAATCTGCTTGAAATGCAGAGGAATGAAATGGCCCAGGAGTGCAGAGGTTTGGAAGCCATCCCTTGTGTTCAGGAAGGTCTCAGAGCTCGGTAATGCAAGTGACAATGAAGAAAGGTTTGCAGAAGTCCTGGAAACTTTGGCTTTGAAAATTCAGGGCTCAGATTTGTGCTTCCTGATTTAGGAGTCTTGTAGAGGTTTCACAGTGCCTTCCAAAACACTTTATTTGGGCTAAATCTGAACTTTCAGATAGTTTTTTAATATAATTTTATAGATAGTGAAGAAAAAGCTTCAGAACCCATTCAGAATAATCTTTCAAGACAATTACCCTGAGTAATGGATAATACTGTACTTCAAAATGAAGCTTTTAATCAAATTTTTGAAGCCTTGTATTTCAGTCGTCTTCCCTAGTGACTCACTGGGTGGATACAGGGAGACATGCCTCTGAGTATCATTGTTTTGCTTTTACCTATTTCTTTATTTTTAAACAGATGTTGTATTTCACATATGGTTTGAATTTTGGGTGGTCCCGTGTGGAGCCGGGAGTTAGCCTCAGTGATCCTGGTGGGTCTCTCCCAGCTCAGGATGTTCTTGCTTCTAATGTAATGGCAGTCAGTGGGAACCGAAGCACTACTTGTGCTTGTTGCTCATTGCTAACATTCTGCAAGGGGCACAATCTATACATTTATCCAGCATTTTATGACACATGGTCCCTGTAATCAGAGGGGGAAAAAAAAAAAAAAAAACCTAAAGTTTTTGGACTGCAGGACCTGGGTGAGCATTTTTAATTGTCTTTGAGTTAATTATAAAATAAATTTGCAAGCACGACTTGCAAAGCTTGGAGGATGGCACATAGCCAGTGCCCTCCCAAACCATGGTATGCAAAAGTGCCTCTTGCTGCAACGTGTGTCCTAGTCCATGCACTGCACTTTTCGGTAGCTTTAGCTTCTGGAAAGTTAGTTCCAGACTGCTTGAGGTCATAGGAAGCCCTTTGTGAGCAGACCCAAGTTTGTCCTTTCCAGATGTTTTTAGCCCTCATTAAAGAAATTCCGGTTCCTGAAAATCCCCTCTCCAGATGTCTCTAAACCTGTTCCAATATTTGCTATGTCATCTAGAAAGCTGCTAACCTGAATTACATAAATAGGAAATACTGTGCACTGCTCCAATGTACTGATCTGAAAGAACTCCAAACATAGACAATATTTTCCAAACAAGGTTAAAAATTGTAATAAAACATTACAGTAGTACACCTAGTTAGCAGCGTGGTTTTCAAACAACCAATTACTGCCTGGAATCCTAAGGAGTAATTTTCCTTTAAATTATCAAAGTCAAATTAGTTAAAAAAATTCTTCAGAGTAACAAGCCAGCAATACATTGCAAGACTGAATTAATTTTCTGTAGTTGAGGAGTGCTCAGAGGTAGCAGGACTTCAATATTTGTGTCCTGAGCAAGTTGAGAAGTGCTCCTTGCATTAGGCACATGTGTTGAATGTGTCATCTGGGATGCTCTGAGCACAGAAAACAAATGCTGTGAAGAGAGCCAGTGTAACACAGTACCTTTGGCTCATTCTGTGTGTGAAAGGCTTTCTTGGTGTCCACGTACCCAGGCAGGAGAAGAGGGCACACAAACAGGCTGCCATTTCTCACCATAAAAATATCTGTAAACGGGGAGGATTACAGGGATGTTTTGTGTTTTCAAATTCTCTGTGCAGCTGCAACTTGCAGGTGGTACAGCAGAAGTAATTTCCTTTAAGACAACCATTAAAAGAATTTTATATGGTAGGACTGCTTAATGATTGATTTTTTTATTTCTTGGCCAGATGCTGAAGAAGGGAGCAAATGAATGATGGAGACCTGGATAGGGTGGAGTGTTGGGCAGGGAGGAATGTGATGAGGTTCAACAAGAGCAAGTGTAGAGTCTTGCACCTGGAGAGGAATAACTGCATGCATCAGTACAGGTTAGGGGCTGACCTGCTGGAAAGGAGCTCTGCAGAGGTGGACCTATGGGTCCTGGTGGGCAACAGGTTGGCCACGATCCAACTGTGTGTCCCTGTGGCCAAGAAGGCCAGTGGTATCCTGGGACACATTAAAAAGAGTGTGGCCAGTGGGTCAAGGGAAACGATCCTCCCCCTCTACTCTGCCCTGCTGAGGCCATGTCTGGCTGGAGTACTGAGTCCAGTTCTGGGCTCCTAAGTTCAAGACAGGGATCTCCTGGAGAGACTCCAGTGGAGGGCCACAAAGATGATGAGGGGCCTGGAACACCACCTGATAGCGGCTGCTCTTCTTCACTTGAGGTGGTGGTCACCATCACCGAAGGATCACAAAATGTAAAAACCTTCTTCAGTTTGTTTTTACAAAAAGCAAGTTACAGAGAAGCACCGTGGTAAAAGCAGAGCATAAAAAGTCAAGACAGAGTTTCTGCATGCCCTTCCTTTTGCCCTTTGCAGCCTTTCCTAAAAACAAAATAGTGGTTTCCTCTTTACGCTTCCTTGGGTCTCAGTTTTACTATTAGCAAAAATTAAACTGAAATTCAAGAACTAGGTTGGAATTTTGCAGTTGTCTTCAATAAAAATCAAGTAAGATGCTCAGCCTTAGCCTCTTTTTCTGAATTTCACTGCTGGTTATGTTTTCCCTGTAAACATAGGGCTGGACTAAGACCACAGAACTCTGCAAAGAGGTTATCCAGCAGCTATTGTATTAGTGCTACTGCAGGTCATTGCCTCAGTATGCTCCCTTTGAAATAGCTCCCATAAAGAGAAACTTTAGCTGAAAACTATTTCCAAATAATTTTCACACGCTAAGAAATTATTCTTCATATATGACGTGATTTCCACGTGCACGTTCCCTGTGCTTTCAAGTTCCCAGGCTAGTTTGTCCCACAGAACCCAATAAAAAAGTGTAATTTCTCCCTAGGGCCTTTTCTGGTCATGTTTGATATCACTTAACATAATGAGCTTTTTACTCCCACATCATAAAGGGTTTTGTTTTGGACTTCTTTTCTCCTTCAACAAAAAGCGTTGCTTACATCCCCGCTAAAGAATGCTCTTAGTTATGTGAAATGTGGACAAGTAGTCTGGGCCAACCTCTTATCTGCACCAGCTTCAATCAGTCTGGGCCGGTGCAGTGGCTTAGACTGCATGTTTTTGTTGTGTTTTGTTTCTTTTAAAAATATATATGTATGTGTCTTGTTAAAAAACATTGCTGCCCCCGTCTAGGAACAATGCAACACTCACATCATTTCCTGAAAGAGTGGAGTTGGAAGGCAATTATCTACTCACCAAACAGGCTAAAACAACAGTTCCTGATATTCTTCTCAAATATTTCAACTTCCCAGGAATCCGGAAAAAATAATTCCATGAGATGGTGTTCTGAATGAAGGTATGACATTCCAGTTTCCTTCACTTGGAATCAGACATCCAGAGGTAATAAATTACCGCGCACTTGGCACGGCTGGGAGCAGGGTCTGGCTGTGGCACATTGTTTTGCTGCAGAGCGGGAACAATGGAGCGCTTTTACATCCTCCTTTGTCGGGTGACAGGCATAGTTTCTTTCTTAATGAGCTTTCAGCAGCAACTGCATCAACTGCATGAGGAGGAACAGGAACTTGAACCGAATTTGAATAGAGGTAGGAAACCATAATAAAGATGTATATGTGTATACATATATTCTTGTTTTGCCCATTTGCCTCTGTGAAATAAAACCAAAAATAGTATGCGAACTGCACCATAACAGGAAAACGAATGGAAAAAAATGGAGTAGTGAAAAAACATCTTCACCTACCTTGCATCTCAACAAAAGCAGTTATTACTGATATTATCTTGGTATCTTTTCAGTCTGAAATGTCTGGTTACACCTACTGCCTGCATTTATTTCATGCATATTTTAGGCAGCGTAAGGCAAAAAAAGAGCAAATATGCTGAAGAGCATTCAGATGCTGCTTGTGCAGATTCTTAGGCAAATGTTAACTCTTAGCTTACTCATCACTTAATTCAGTTGGAGTAGTTCATAGGTAGGATTGCAAACTTGAATCCCATAATAGATATTGCGTAGGTATACAGGAAAGTGCAGTGCTGCTCCTGGGAGGGGAGTTGATGGTCTTGATCACTGAAGAGCTCGCTTTTGGTATTTAATAACCAAGCAGATGGAAAATACTTCTGAAGAAATGTGCCTTTTGATACAAAGGGAAGCATTTCAGCAAGGTATTGCTGAACCTTGCTCTGTTATATTTGTCTTATAGCTGCAATACTGTACAACACAGTGCACATCCAAATCAAATACTATTAAATCCAGAAGCTCCTAATGGCACCTGCTCTCATTCCTTCTTCTGGATGAAGTTTGAAGAAAGCAGTCTTAAGTGGGAAATATGTAAACTATATTTAATTCATTTGAAAGGTGATAATTCTGGTTTAATGAGAAGATACATGTATCATATAGCTTTTCTATGTTTTTCTTTTGTTACTCTTTTGAGAGAGGGTGCCCAAGTCATCCCACCCCCTCTAACACCATGCTAGCTGCAGATATTGCACTGCTCCGCTCTGTGCTTGTTGTCTTCAGGTGGATTCAGCATCTACAAGGGATCATTTGGACAGGGAGAACTACCTGTGTAGTGCAGCTCATAGAACAACCAAAACACCACAGGAGGCTTACCCATTTTGTGGAAGTATAGCGACTTTTACATGTTCCCAAAACAAAGCTAAACTTAGTCTACTCTTAAGCAGTTTTTTTCTTTTCTTTCCTGCCAGCCCTGGATGCAGAAACAGGGATATATGAAGGTGTTGTTGCTTTTTTGCTTTGGTTTCTCTGCTCACCCTGGCTAATAGCTTCCACAGCTGTTTGGTGGAGCCCAACAGGCTTCAGCCCCGTTCTTTTAAAGTGACCTCAGATGGACGGGATGCCACTCTGCTGTAGGACTGCATGGTCTGCTTCTCACAGCTACTGTTCTTCTATTTCCTTGCAGCTCCTTCCTGAGCTGGTGATCCAAATTTGACAGGAGAAAGCAGTAATAAACGATTTCTATTACTAACACAGCTCCATTGGCCATTAAGCTGGTAACAGATGTTTAATCAAAAGGTCATAATTTACAATGTGGAACATGATTTCACTTACCACCTTCCACAATTACAAGTATGCAGTTTATCTACATAATCCTCTGCGTGTGCAATTAGGCATGCACAATGTTAAACCCAGACTGCAAATCAGGCTTGCTCCATTACAGAATCATACAGAAGACAGAGGAAAAAGCATAACCAGAGAGCTCAGTAAGTAATTCCTGTGTAGATATTTTGCTAAAATATTTGACTGAACTTAACAATAAACAGCTAAAAATTAGACTGATGACAGGAGTGTTAACTTGCTTGAAAATAAATATGATGTAGGATAAATGGTTCTGAAACCACAGGCAATCTATTTCTTAAAGCAATTGTGCAGGTTATTAGAGTGGAATTTATTACCTGTTTAGGATATTTTAATGTCAGTGGAAAACAGAATCTTCACCTTTTCTTACACTACACATAATTGAGTCAAGAAGCTTGAAAATGTATTTTCTATACTATTCAACAGAAAAGGAAAGGTGTCAAATTGTACTTCTTTCCAACACGTAACTGCTCTGCCTCCCAAGGTGGTGGATTTGTTTGTTTGTTTGTTCCCTGAATACCTTACTAAATAGGCTGCATTTTGTGATAAATGTAACATCTTGCTCCCAGGATCTGTGTAATTTCTAATACTACTTCTAAGACAAAAAGCAAACCTGTAGATTCTCCCCCTGTGGTTCTTGCTGTTAAACACTGTAGAGATGTGATGAAAGCTAATACATATTCAGAAAGGAATTTTCTTTTGCCCTACCAAATGCATATTCGTTTAATTTTCTAGATGAGTGGTTCAGCCAGTATTTAAAATAATAAAAAAGGGAAATAAAAAATGACTTTCTGGGGGCTGTTTTGCAGTCAACCGTGGCCAGATCCTAGGGCAGACTTTCCCCAATTAGCAGATCGCGTGCCCATCTGGTTGGCCAACTTGGGTGTTTATGCGTCCTACGCGTTACCGCAGTCGAGACTCAAAACAGTAAACGCCTCAGAACACCAAAAATGCCAGAAGCCACCTTATTTTTGTTGTTATTTTCTGTAATTATACCTGGGAGGATTGGAGCGTTCAAGCCTTTTTTTCCCCCTCACTTATTTTTTCTTTCTTTTCATTTTTATGACTTGTTTTATGCATTTCACGTGAGCTCTGTGGCAATGGGTATGTTTGCACGTAGTGGAGAGGAGATCTTCTAGGACATGTGTACTTACAGCAGTGGTCAGTCCCCTCTGCCACCATGCAACGTGGCAGTGGTAGAGCCAAGAAATGGGGGCACGTTCACTCCTGCTATTTCCCACCTTGCTCTCCTCTCCTGTGTTGGACACTGTAGAGAAGTGTTCTCTAGCATTCCTCTTCCACCCTCCTCGTCCTGGGCTGCGCTTTTTCTCAAAGAGGATAAACCAGAGGTGGCAGAGCCGAGTACTATTTATTTATTTATTTGCTTGTTTATGAATATGAAAAGGTCAGTTTGATTTACTTTATGGCAAGAGGTCTCAGACCTTAATGGAAAAGATGGATGCAAGTTGTTTTCATAAGTTTAAGTAAGGTCAAGCAGACTTCCCCAAGTCTTGTACTGGTGCTGGCACTGTCTAATATTTGGTTTGGAGGAAAGGCACACACGACGGGGTGGCAAAATCAACACAGGACAAAAAATTACTCAGTCGCATTTAGAAAGGATGAGGAGGACCTAACAAAGGCATGATGTTGGAGCTTTGATTGTGGAGTAAAGTGACTGAGAGAATAATTTTAATTAGAATTTAAATTTGCTGAAACCACCCAGGGAAAAAGGTATGCATGTTGCTGTGGAAAACTGAGTGAAAACATCTCTGCAGTTCTTGCCTGGAGGGCAAATAATTTCATGGGAAATTAGGTAGTATTAAGATAAGAATGGAGAACAATACTAAAATAAAACAGCAACATGATATGTAGTGTGTACTCACATAGACCACTGCACACAGTTTGCTTGATCTCAGAAGGGATGGGATTGAGATGGGAAAAGAAAATGACAGTGAAAATAAATAGAAGTTTGAAGTACGTAGGGAGAAACCTTGGGAGGTCTAAGTTGGAGAGTAAAGAATGAGTCTTTAATACAGCAAATGGTGCAGAGAAAGTAAATCATGTCTATTCACATTTCTTTATTATTCAAGAGTCAAAAACTAATTATATCTATTTTGAAACTGATTAAAGGTATTGATTTTTACATAACACGCAATTGAGTAGTCCATACAACGGGTTGCTATTGGCTGACTGCTTCTTTCCAGGTAAAATGTTCTGGGAAAATTGCCCGCCCTCCATTTGAAAGGCTCCATTTAGCAAACTTTCCTCTAGCTTTTTTGATCATGACCTTTCCTCATTTTTGAGTACTCTCCTCTGCACAACAGTGTCTCACATGGATGAGGGCATCTCATCAGGCTCAGCTTTAGGTACATGGTTTCCATGGATTTTACTTACGGTGCGGAAGACACTGTTTAAATGTGCTTATGTAATGTTTCTAGGTTATTCACAATTAGCTAGGTAACAAATTGGAATAGGAATGCATTAAAAAACAATGTTTTACCAAAACTCTACTGCTGCATTCTTTTTTCCCCCCTCCTATTCTGCCTAGCTGTTTTTCTAGGTAGATGGGGATATAGATGTGTTTCACAACATGCTACGTGAGGAGAATGCATATTGATAGTCACCTGTGATTTATTTCCAGAGTTAAACTTGTTGGTGAATATTGGGCAGGAAGGAAGAGCAATCCAAGACAGTGTTGTTTGTCAGAAATGCCCTGTGGCAGGTGAGGTGACTTTGGATCTTGCATGCCTTTGAACAGTGGTAGGGGGGGTAACCATGAGCTGTGATGATCTGAGAGACAGAGGGCATGTCTGCTGGGAAGATGCAAAGAATCCCACTTTTCCTGTAAAGCAAATAGATCAACACAATTAGATAGGCTGTCTGGGGACTTGGAATATATTTCCCTTGCAAAAGTACTGAAAGACAATGTGGTGGCTTCTCTCTGCGCCAAACTTGTAGTACTTTCTTGCTCTTGCTTAGTAGATGTTGACTGTAAATAAGCTTTGCTTTTTGCAGAACTTAATCTGTGAAGCTGTACCAGTGCTGCTGTAAGAAAAGAGTAAGTATGAGAGTTTAATATTCCAATGTCGAGCTTCCTGCAGAGCATCTGGCTTGGACTCCTTAAAGGAAATAGGGTTAGCGACAGAACACGGTAGGTTTTTCGTACCAATGGTGCATTCTGCAGAGAAGCTATAGAAACGGAGAAGAAGATATAAAGTAGCAATTAAAAATAGCCCACCTTCACCAGTAACAATACAGAAAATACTTTCCACGCTATGTAAGTAATATATCAACATTTTAAGCTGATTAAAATTTGATAAACTACTAACTTCCCCATTTTTTAATAGGAAGGCTGGGACCCGAGATAAAACAGTGTCATGCTGGGGAGGACAAACACCACAGCATCCAATAAACTTTTTATGCATTTATTTTGCTAAGACCGATACCCGTTTCCTTTGTAACTCTTTGTTTATTAATGAGTTGACTCATCCAGCGTCCAGCCACTTGTTTCCACACCAGAGAGATGGATTTGTGCCTCTGCCAAGTGGACTCAGAGGCAGAGATAACAGCCAGCAACAACAATAGTCTTCCCCACTCCATTTGCCAAGAACAATTGGCAGAAAGGACTCAGCGAGCCACTTATCACCAGCACGCTGGACGGCTCCGAAGCTCTGGAAGCAGAGGGCTGCCACTTGCCCACCACAGACAAACAGCAGAATGCGGCCTAGAGCCGAGCCAGTATGGCAGGCCTCACCTGGCGGGAGGCAGAGGTAGGCATGAAGGCCATGCTGACAACGTAGGATGTTGGATGGCTTGATGCTGAGGTACGGTTTGTTCACTAATCTGGACATATCATCTAATTAGTTGGGATCTTCTCATACAAAGTGCTGTGTTTTTGAGCATGAGCACATTGGCACATTCTGCTGTACAGGGGGTGTGAAAGCCACTCACAGCAGTGTATGTTTGCTCTTTGGCACCTGCTTCTCTTGCAAAATGTTGAGCACCTGCTCATGTCAAGCCAGCTCTGCTTGAAGCTGATGACTCGCTTGCTCAAGAGAAAAAGAATCACAGGATTGTTTCAGTTGGAAGGGACCACTGAAGGCCATCTAGTCCAACTCCCCTGCAATGAGCAGGGACACCTACAGCTACATCAGGTTGCTCAGAGCCCCGTCCAGCCTGACCTTGAATGTCTCCAGGAAGAAAAGCATAGATAACTTCTCTTAGAGGAGTACTGTCAAAATTTGACCTTGAAACTGCATTGTGGCTCTCTCTGGGAGAAAATCTCCCTGTTGTGAGTCAAATCAATTCATATTACACAAATACAATAACAGTCCCTCTCACAGCTGTACAGCAATTATTTGCACGGCTTTTTGGACAAAGCAGACACCTTAATAAGTAGTAATTAAGCTAATTAGAAAGACAATGAAGATGGAATTCATGTGACGCAAAGCTTGTTGTGGGTAGTGAAATATGACTCAATACATTTAATTTAACACAAGAATATGGGAAATTTCGGTGGTTAGGGTGGTAAGCAGCATGAAGTGGTCTACTGCGGGTTGTTTACTGCAGCTGGCCTTCATACAGCTAAGCCCCCTTCAGATTAAGGAGAAACTGGAGCATGCTAATTTGTTCTGCATTTCTTTCTCTGCCTTACTCTAGTTTTCTTCATAGTTTGACTCAATGTCAGAAACCACCTTCGCAGTCTATCTCGGTAGAGGTTATTTTTTGTTATCCTTTCCTCTCTCTGGTCTACACAGCTATTAAGATCCTTCAATTCCTTTTCCTGCAGCTCTGTCTTTTCCATAACTTCAGCTAAATCTCTCATGTAAGCTTTTATTGTACCATGTGCTGCTTTTCAGCTCTTGCAACATTCTCTTTGTAAGTGTCACAGAGATGCATGCCCCCAGAAAAGCCAGGTGTTAAGTTAAAATTTTGCTTTTACTTGTTTGATCATGTTGCTTCTCACTTCTGACTTCAAAGCTGGCTTCCGTGTCACATTATATTGAATTTAAAACTCTAAGTCCCTCAACACAGGGACATAAAGTTATTGTTGCTTTCCAAACTTTACCTTTCCTCGTATTTTGAATTCTGAAGTTAGGATTTACTGAGCCATTAACGTTATTTTTGTTTCACAACATGGAGGGGAGGAGCAAAAAACAACGTGAAGATGGCTTGCAATAAAATTTTTCAGAACTGCTGGACAAAGAGATGAAAATGCTACTGATTTCCGAGGTATATCTGAGTTTAGAGTAGCCAAGTAATGATTTCCTGTGAATCAACAGTATTATTATAGAATTTGAACATCTAAAATGTACTTGGGCTGTAATCTATGTCCAGGAGCCCATCTCAGCCTCCTGTCTTCTCATTCCCACTTTATCTCATCACATCTAAAGTTAGACTGCCAACACTAGAGGAGGAGACCACAACTTTCCCATATCTTTTTTTTTTTTTTTTTTTAATGTTTAGCCCATTTTTACTGGCTCTATAAATAAATAATAGCCATTGTGGTGCCAGGGAAGGAAAGGAAAAAGCTACATAAGATCATAGTGCAAAATAAGAAATTCACAACCTTGAAAATAAATCATTTTCTTACAGAATGTAGCCACTCATCATGAGAAATAAATGCCTGCTCTATTATGTAAATGAAATTCATGTCTTTGCTGTAGCACCCCTGTTCCCCACTAAGGAGATTATCAGGCTGTGAAAGAACGTTTGGAGCAGCTAAGTGACCTGACCAGGGAGGATTAGCTGCCCCAGGGGTGAGGCAGTCAAAAGTCCAGGTGAGGCCTGGACATTTGGCATTTGGTTGTTTTCCAGTGAGATTAGTGCCCTGATCTGCCCTTCCAGATGAGTGCAGAGACAGCTGGGTCAACACAAGAGAAAAGGGAGGGATAGAAAGGAAAGCTAGGAGCTAAGGCCATAAGTTGCTCGCAAACCTACATGGCTTTCTGCTTCAGTGTGGTAAGTGGTGGCTGAGTGTTTGCCCTCAGGGTTAGATCGGAATTGACATGTTGCCAGCATGGCTTAAAAATACCACTGATATTTGTTACATTTAAACTACTGGGAATTTCATCTCATAATCTTGCCCCATGTGTTTATAACCTTTCCTCTATATAAGCATTAGCAGTGCTGCAACTTGTTTGGTGTCTGATACGATACTGCCTTTATTTTATTGAAGTGCTATTAAACGGATTTGCCTGTCGAGTTTTCACAGAATCCCAGAAGGGCTGAGGTTTCCAGGGCCCTCTGGGTCCATCTGACCCAACACCTGCTCCAGCAGAGTGCCCAGGACCATGTCTAGGCAGCTTCTTGAAGATCCGCAAGGAGGAGAGCACAACCTCTCCGGGCAGCCTGTGCCACCCACGCAGCACAGAATTGCTTCTGGGTGGTTAGACAGAACCTCTTTTTTTCCAGTTTGTGCCCATGGCCTCTTGCCCTGGTGCTGGCCACAGCTGAGAAGAGCCTGGCTCCATTGTTTTTGTAGCCACCATTCAGGTACTTATAGACGCTAGTTTCACCATGCCTGTTTCCTTCCTATCTAGTATCTTCTGAAGACTCCATTTTGTGGTTGTGTAGTAACCTTGCCTATGATTCAATTCTGCTTTTCATTTGGATTCTATGTTTTTTTCATTTTTTTTACAAGGATGTGATGGTGCTGGAATGTATTTCTCCAGCCATTTGCAACTCTAGGAAACACAAAGCTGGACATTATTTAATTCTTTAAAGAGCTGTAGATTTCTTGTCTAGTGGTAAGATACTACGGATAAGGAACACAAATTGTGTTGTATATACAAGAGAAATCTAGGGAGTGAGAATGTTAAACACCTTCTGATGGAATAAGAAGGGAATGTTGTCAGAACTTATTTTCTAAAAAGAGACCAACCTGTGTGGCCACTTCAGGTGCTGCGTGACTGGCTGTGTAGGAGTGAGCTCAGAGCTCCTGACAGCTTTCGGTAGCTGTCTGACCTGGAAAGGCCAAGAAACACTGGTTGGACCTGAGTAGCAGCTCAGAAGAGTCCAGAAGTTATGTTTCAGGAGGTGAAAGAGTCTGTAGTGTGCTGCCAATACTCAGTTTTTTCCACTGCTGTCAGAGTTAACAGACATATTGGACTGTAATTTATCATTAGGAATGTTCTCTGTCTGTCTATACCCTCAGGATGCATTTGGCAGCTGATAGCACTTTTTATCCTCATGCTGATTACAGTACTATATTCACACACCCAGCGGCACAGAGTTTTCTCAAAGAGCTTGAGGAACGCTTCCTACCATTACAGACATTAGCCGGCTTTGGGTGGATACTACCAGTGAGTCTTCCACTTGGACTTTCAGCCTCGTGCTCTTCCCACCACTCTTCTGTAAGGATTACTCCTTCGTGTACAGCAGTAACATTGGCTCAGAGAGAACTGAGCAGTCAGACCAGTTTCCCCCAAGCTCTTTCCCACCACAGATGGGTTGAGACTACACCCAAAATCTGTATCTAGTAGCCGCGCCAGTAGGAGCTTTTCTCTGAGTAAAGGAACTCTGAAAGTTGTGTAATGCTGACAACTGCCTTCTCACTTCCTTTCCACGTAGACAGATGCAGCTGTTTGTGGTTTTTCTCCCCTCCCTGTGCATCAATCAGCTAACACTCGGCAAGTGCACCTGGCACACGTTGCTGAGGCTGAGGAGCCTGAGCATGGACTGAGTCCTGAACATGCTCAGTGTGCTGCCTGAAAAAGAGCACCTGATGCTATTTTAAAATAGCATTTGAAAGTGGCAAAGGCAAATAACCCTCTAACAATATGCAGGCTGAGATGTCCCCTAATATAATCCAGCTCTGTGGGTTTGCTGGAATCTGTCCCCTGATGCATCTAAGCAGATCAGGGACATAGAGAGCTTGCAGATCTCTTAACTTTTCCACGAACACAGCTTTCCAAACTCTCTACACATGATGTTTCCCTCCTAGAATGTATTAATAATTGAATACATTTGTGAAAAAGCAATTTTCCTTCTTGATGAAAAGGATGCTGAAGGTTTCCCAGAGCACATGATTTCTGACAGGGAACATACACAGCACCAGGACAGCCCACAGCAAAAAAAACATGCTGTGTGTGGGACAGTAGGTTGGTTATGAGAGAAGGTTCAGAAGGTGGTGGTTGGGATCTGCTGAAAGGTCAGCTGGAACTGGGCTTTGTCTCACTGAGCTTTGCCTGTAGTTCAGGGAAGGCTCCTGTTCATGAACTGTAAGCAGTCAGGCATTGGAAGGATACTGCTTTAAAGCATTAAGAAGTATTATTATCATTGGGTACAGAGAGCTCAGCACAAGAATAACATATCTACATTGTTTTAATGTTCTGAGGAATAGCACGAGCCCTGAGAATATGGTGGACAGGCCAGTGTTGCAGCTGAATTTCTGATATTGGCCTAAAGCAGGTTGCTGTTGTTCAGTAGCACGTGAGCACGCAAGAAAAATGCAAAATATAAATGTTTTCCCCATTGCTGAACAGATGAGACACTGACTGCCAGGGCTGTATTTACGTGGTACTCTTGAAAATGCTCATCCTGGGTTTGGGGGTGGCAGTGTCTCCATACACGAAGGTGACCAGGTCACACACATGGGAATGTCCCTGTACATGACAGTGGCAATGCCCCTGTATATGATGGTGTTAATGTCCCCATAAATGGAAACGGCAGTGTCCCCATAGATGATGGTGGCTGTGTCCCCATACATGGAGGCAGCAGTGTCCCACACATGGAGATGGTAGTGTCACCGTATGTGGAGGAAGCAATATCCCCCTACATGGGAATGTCCCTAAGTATGATGGTGGCAGTGTCCCCCTACACGGAGGTGACCATGTCCCCATACATGGAGGTGGCAGTGTCACCACACATAGTGACAGCAATGTCACCATATGTGGAGGTAGCAGTGTCCCACACATGGTAATGTCTCTGTATGTGACAGTGAGTCATATACAGTGGTCAGGGTTGTATGTTCCTTCCCTGATGGCCAGCAGGGAGGATGGGAGCTGGGCCACGAGGAGTGAAGGAGAAGGTGCAACTTTGATTTTTCTGCAGGTGTTCTTCTGGAACTCTGTTGCAAAATACAGTGTAAGATGGAGCTTTCACTAGATCAGCTGTAACTCAACACACCAGCCTTATCCTTCAACTCTCTTTCCCAGGACATAAATGAAGAATGATTTTTCTACCTCCATGTCACCGGCATGTCACTTCTGTGCCACATGATGAACACACATAGAATCTAAGGAGAATATTTGTCCCTTAACCGTTTGTTTCTTCCAATTGTGGCTTTGATTTTTTTCCCCCTTTGTTCATTTCTGATTCAGGACAGTACTTTTCCTCTTACTCTGTCAGTAGCTAGTGTCTTTCCTACACTGTGTGCTTTCTGTCTAAACCTTTTACGAACTGCAAGAATATTTTATGAACTCACGAACTCATGAATTCATCTCTCCTTTTCCTCCCTGTTTCTTTGAAAAAGTTATAAAGACGTTCTTCCACCCGACCTTCCTACGTACTACTTGAGTGAAAGTTGGTGTTTGGAAAAGCAGTGTCTCAAGGTGCTTGGTGTATCAGAGAAGTGCCTTGTAAAAATGGTTGTAAACTTACAATATTGCACAGTATTACCATGCAAAATTAACAGTTTATATCCTAATGTCAAGTCCATTTGCTTCAGTGGGACTCCAGGCACGCCAGTATGAGAAATGAGCGTATGAGCGGCCTTCTTTTCAGTATCTCATTTTGAATAACTGATGAAGACATAAGCATCTGGAGGAGGTGTGGTACCTCTAGAGGTGGGAGGGACAAAAGCCTTTGATTTTGGTGTGTCCTCCAACTTTGCAGAAGTTTGAATTTGCATCTCAGATTTATGACTCAGGTTCCCATTACTGTCCAATAGTAGTAGCTGTCCAATCAGAATGCTCAAAGTGGTGCTTCTGCTTCACTGTCAGATGTTGAATGTACAAAGGTTATTTAAAGAATGACTCAGTGTAATGAAGTCATTGACTTGTATTGACTTGTGGAGTTGTATCAAGGAACTTTAGTTCCTTCTGTACCTGAACTACATGAGCAAATAGTGCTCCCAAACCAAATGTCATTGTGACAACAGATGTTAATAGTAATAATAGATGTTAAAAATCTTATTTTGCAGCTTTGATTTTTCATTGTTATATTTTTAATATCCCTGTTTTGATCTTTCCTTGAAATGTAGTGAGGACTAAGGAGAGCTGTGTGACACCTGTAGCACCATTGTAGTAGGAGTGAATGCATCACAATGAACAGGAAACAACAAACATAAAGGAACAATAAAGCAAATTAAAAGCTAACTGTATGCTAGAAATTGTTTATACATTTGCTAGTTAGAGCACTCAGAAGAACATGTTTACTATTTATGGTATGTGCTTTTTTACTGAAGTAATTTGCAAGTATTAGAACATTAGTCACTTGCAAATTATGTAAAAATTTCTTTTCCAGAGGGAAAGTGGGCCAGCAAAGCTGAAGTACAGGCTTGTCACTCTTGCCACTGTGCAGTGACCCAGCAGCAAGGTTTTGTGGTTGTTGTGTCCCTCTAAACCTGGCAGCACCAGAGGCTTCAGGTGGGCTACTGGAGGTGATGGTGGCCAGAGCAGGCTCAGGCAGGCAGTGCCTGTCCACTGAAGGCATTGGACAGTTCAGTCTAACAGAAATCATATAGATGTCAGCACAGTATGTGGACAATAGAAGATCTGCTATAAAAACAGGATCTTCTCTTAAAAAACAGCATCTGTTTCTGTGTTCACCATGTACACAGTCTAATCTAGAGAGGCTGTGTTGCCCAGTCCACGTGGAGATAGCGAAGAAGGGCACGGTTGCCAGCAGCACACCTTGGTGAATGAGCCAAGGGCCTGTATTGCAGTGCCACCTGCTCAAGGCGGATCTGCCACACGTCAAACAGGATCCTAGCCTGTACAGGATCAGTGGCTGGTGCACTGCCTGAGATAACATCAGAATGTTTCCCAGCTCTTCTGGTAGCTATTTCAGCCCGCTGATGTTATGGTCAAAACAATTATTCCAGGCAGCCTCCAGTCAAACCCTCCTCATTCATTCACACACGGAGGAAGAAGGCTGTTCTATTGATTGTTTTGATGCCTTTTTGTTTTAATGTGGTTAGTTCAAAGTCTGAGATGGCTTTTTGCTGAAAGTTTCTGCAGAGCCCCGAACCTGGTACATATTTCCAAACAAAGGAAAAGGAAGGATGCTGCCCGGGTCTTGAAGCAGAAATACGCCTTGCAATATAAGGCAAATGTTCATCACTTCTTAGAGTATTTTAAAGTGTGGTTACTATGTAGGCAGGAGACCCAGTTCTGTTCTTCACTGGGGTTATTTCAAATTTACACTAGAATTTGAATAAAATATATGCAGAATAGATTCGTTAAAATTGAAATGTGTCATACTGACTAAATGCTCCCATTATCCAAAACATGTTTGTCCGTTATTGTTATTATTGTCATTATTCCTTACACTCGTTATTGTCCTGAAGTTGGTAGAGTAACATGTAAAACTCCAAGACGCTGTTTGAACGTTGTCAGCCTTTCCAGAGAATTTCAGATTTCTTGAAGTTAACACTGTAATTTGGATAAAAGCATAACCACTTTGCAGGCTGTTTTGCTGGTATCAGAGAGAAGGTGCTCTCCTTTTCTTATAGAGAGTGGGATACATGCCTAGCTTACATTGACTAATGTGCCCTGTGCAGTGGCAGTGACTACTAAACACCTTTGTTGTATTATTGACTTACTGATGTGATCTGCTTGCCATCACAGACTCCATACAGCGTTTTGTATGCACGTAAAGCAAAGAGTGATGGCTCAGCTTCTGTTGTGTGCAGAGGATAAGGGACCTCTTGTGTAAAAGAAATTTGGACCCTAAGCTAACTGCTAGTACATGCATCATGGATCAGCATCAACAATACAAATCCTGTAAGCAATGTGTGAGGGTAAACTCATTTTGAATATCACATAGAGTAAGACTCTACCTGTTGCACCACCTCAAACAGGATAGTGAGCAGCAGAACACATGGAATAAAAAGCGTTCTATTTATCTGGCAGTTTGGAAAAGCACGGTGCTTTTGTAGGTGAGTTTGTTGCTGACTAGCTGTATTTAAGAGCAACCTTAGGACCTCCACTAGAGTGTGAAGAGCTGATGGCAGCCCACTGGCAAATGCTTTTCATTTATTCCCTGCCTGCTAGAGACAGGAGCTGTGGTGGGATATGAATCATAGAATCATTAAGGTTGGAAAAGACCACTAAGCTCATCTAGTCCAACTGGCAACCCATTCCCACCATGCCCACTAATCATATCCCTCAGCGCCACACCCACACGTTTCTTGGACACCTCCAGGGACAGTGACTCCACCACCTCCCTGGGCAGCCTGTGCCAGTGCCTCATTTTCTGAGAAGAAATATTTCCTAATAGCCAACCCGAACCTCCCCTGGCACAACTTCAGGCCATTACCTCTTGTTCTAAACATCATACTGGCTGAAGATTCCCTGGATGATTTTTCACAGCCATGGGTGCATAGAACATTGTCCTCTGCATTACACGAAGGCAGAAAACAGACTGAGCTTAGAGCAAGCTGTTCAGGAGTCAGAGGCACAATGCCCTGAGCCAGTGGTGATGTCACTGCTTCATCCTCTGTCAAAGTGACTGCAGGATGCCACACTGGTGTACAGACACAGAGAGCACCTGCATTGTGCCTAGGTGACTGGCTGGCTGTCCTTTGCTTTCAGGATACCTCTCATGCCTCTTAAGGGAGAATGAATTGCTGTAGATCAGTCTGAAAGAGTAAAATAAGACAAATATGCTGTTCTGGAGTAGCTGCCCTTGTGCAGCTGGTGGGTTAGAGTTTCTACAAAAAGTAAATTGTTCAAAATGTATTAAGCTAGAGCTGCCTGATTGTATGATTTTTAATTTTTTTCTACACGCAGAGCTTTATCAAATTGCATTCAAAGTCGCAGCAAGGAAAAATGTTTGATTTAATGCTTCTTAGTAGTAGGCACACATACAAGCAATATGTTTTGGCAAGACGGCAGTCAGGGAAAGGGCAGTTTGGTTTTTATCATACAAACTGAGCCTTCACAGAAAACTAGCATGTTTAGATTTGTTAAACTGAGGTATCTGAGTTTTTCATCAAGAACACCGGCACAGAAAATTATCTTTGCTCTGGCTGAATGCCTAAAGCTACAGTCATTGATTTGGTCATATTTACTGAAACATTAGATCAGAAATATAGGTATCTAATACTTTTCTGGCACACTAAATATGCTAGAAACACGCTCATGTTTCAGTAGATAAGACTAAATGCTCCCTATGGAAAGAGCAATTTAATATTTCTCATTACAATAATTGACAACCAAACCTCTAGTTGTTAATGCAGTGGAAAGCAGTGTGGAATGGGAAAGCCGTGGTTGCTGCTCTTCAAGCTCTCTGCCTGGGAACCATTTGGATGCCAAAGGAGAACAACAGAAAATCTGTTGAAGCTACAACAGCTCCAGGTGTCCACAACAACCTCCCAAGATCCTGTCACGGCCCCTTTATCCATTTCATAAAAGAGTGGTTGTAACAGGTGTGTTGAACACAGCACTGAACGTGCTTGGTGTTTTGACGTATTTCTTTAGAAAGCTAGACTTGAACACATTGCTCAGGGTGAGCTAAAAAAAGTTAACCTGGTTAAATCATTGCATAGCCAAATTATTTATATTTAATCACTGTTATCTACAGCTGTTCCACTTCTTAAACTCTGTTCAGAAATAGAATTATACTCATTTCTAAAGATTTCACAGTTAACTTTCTGTGTTCAGAGGAACTATAATGTGCTCCTCTGCTAGTTTTGACTTGTTTCATCTTGTTTGAAAACTTACTTGCTTGATTTTCATTTGCTTTTGTTTTTGTTTTGTAACAGTATTATCATTGTTATTACCAGTTTCCTCTCTCTTTTGCTGCCTTCTTTTTCCATGAGTGTTCTCCCTCATGTGTTTAGGGAAATATTTCACAGTGTTCCATCTTTTCCTCCCTTTCCTCTTCCTCTTTTCTCTCTTACTAATTATTTTCTTTAAACGTCTTCAAACTTTCTTCCTCTCAATGTTGTGCTGTTCCTCTGGTGACGTGAAGTAAAACCCTGCTGGACACTTTTGTCTTTCGTGAATTGAAGGTGAATGTGGCCAGTAATTTATGTTTCTGAATGTCTAGAATGGCTTTGTGAAATATTTTTGTGAAATAGAAAGGAAGTTGAATTCTAGCCTGCTTTAGAAAGAAACACAATCAGTATTAACTACGGTGGCTGCTTTTTAATTTTTTTTTTCATTTATTGTATGGTATCTAAAGAATTAATTTTCTAAGCCATAGAATAGACAATGTGGTATATAGCAGCTTCTCAATTAATCTGAGATATGCAGAAGGTGAATGAAGTTTTGAAGGATGAAACTTTGACAGCAAAAGAGGAGAGATACTGAGAAATACAGGTAGAAAGAAGTAAGACAAAGAGCTAAAAATAAGGAAAGAAACTGGCTAGAAAGAAAAGCTTCCTTGCACCAGAGGTGCAAAACTGGACATTGTAGAAACCAAAGAGACAAGTTTGGGGTGAGTGAGATGCATAAGGAAGGCGTTCTTGTTTAAATCCTAATCGGCTCGCTCCCATGTGAAAGATTGGCTGTTTGCTTTATTCTTGATTCTCTGTACACTCCAATTTGCATCTGTGAAACCATAAATATTGCATTTGACATCAGCTGTTAGGGGGGAAAGAAGTTGATTACTGTTCCCAAACTTCCAGATTAGATTACATGACACACTGGAAGCATAAACCAAATGTTAAGTAATGGTAACTCTGTCAGTTAGAATTATAGTCCTCCATGTCTTTAAGTCTTCTTTTCTAAAGAGAGGTGGTGCCGCAGTTCAGAAAAGAAAATGAAGGGGAAAAAAATTGCCCTTATTTGTCCCATAAATTGCAGCTGGCTTTGAAAGATCAACATCCGAGTGAGTCCAGCTTTTCCTTGGGTGGATATTAGAGTATACTGGTGCTGGTTATGAGCCACCAAAAGGGTACAAAACAAATCAGGGAGAAAGTGCTGATTAAAAAATAATTAAAAACAGTTTTCTTACTGTATTGCATGTGGAACTGGCCAGAAACCACGAATGAGTAACGGTCTACACAAGTATGTTTTCCTTCAACACTTCGTTCACCTTCTGGATATCTCTGATGTTTCAAAACTCTGCTCCGCATGCAGCCCCCATTTCTTGTGCTTCAAGCTGGTTTCATTCAGGGTATGCTGAGAAATCACAGGGGCTCTGTAATGTGTCAGGTATCACAATGAACCAATATTAGTGGTGGCAGATAAAAGCAGCTGCAGGTTACTTAAGAGGGTGTGTGCCGTGTAATAGAAGAGAATTCAACCATGGAAAAAAATAGCCTCCAGTATTCCATCATTAAGGGGAACGCATTAAAGCAGCTGCAAAATTAACAGACAGGAAATTCTTTCTTTATGATCCATGAAATCTTCAATCTATATTATGCTATTCTTCCCAACAACATCTAATTGCATAACTGAATTTCCTTGTTTATTAATTTTGCAGCGTTGTGACTTACTATTGAAAGTAAATTGCCCAAAAGAAAAATCCGGTTCATTTGAGCAAACCAAAGGAATCTGAAGACCGTGGAGAGAGTAGTGTTTCCAGCAATTATGTCCTCCTTTCCTGCAGCCAGTGGAGCTATTGAAGCTGGGTTCTGTGGCCGTAGTGGTCAGAGTCCCACAGAGATGGTGGACTGCCATCACAATGAGAACACATTTCCTCCAGAAGCATGAGATCTCCCCTACAATTGGATTGCTCTTTCCTTTCTGCTGTGCCATTTTCTGGGCTGTCAAACTCCTAGTGTTTTGTGGGTGGCAAAATGATGTCATTTTCTTCAACAGCTTGTAATAATTTCCACTCCCAACCCTTCATGAGAGGTACAAATTACCAAAGAAAAAGGGCTATCAACTTACAGATGGCAGTATCGCTTTTCTTTTCCATTGAGATCACAATATCCTCCTTTCTAGCTGAATGACAATTGTGCTGTCACTAAAATTACGTAACGCTCTGTCCCCTGAGAGGTTATGCTTTAGGATTCAAAGGACAGCTGTCAAAATACAACTCACTCTATTCTGGGCGTTGGAAGTCTCTTAGGGGGTTGTACAGATGAGTTTGGCTTTTCCTTTTCTCGTGTGGATCATAGATAGAATTAACAGTGGAATGTAAATTAGAAAATGACATTTATGTGGCAAGTTAAGTGATACACCTGAGATATGATGACACATTAAAATAACTTGTGTTTGCTGTAAATCACAGGGGCCACAGGTGAACATAAATGGCAGCACTGCACGGACTCAGTGCAGTTTGGTAGCCTGCAGTGAAACTGAGTTTTCTCTTTATTTTGCATGCTATTTGGCTGTCCAACGCGTAGCAGAAGCTGCTCTGATTTTCCAGGTGTTCCCTGATATCTTGAAGTCAGCTGTGCTGTAATACCGTTCACTGCTGCCAATTGCTGTGAAGAAGCACTACATCAAGGAGACTCAGTCTGGTATTCCACTGTGACTGGGGGGAAAGAACTTCAGTAGTCTTAGAACAGTTCCCAAAATGGAAAAAGAAAAGAAGAATTTAAAAAAAAAAGAGGAAAAATGCTGGAAAATGTATCTTGGTTTAGGTAAAAAACATGTAGCCACATTTTTGTCTGAAGGAATTGAAAAGAACAGTACGATTTTTGAGGAGCCAGAGCGACTCCTAAAAGGTGACATTTACTTCCTCTAAAGCTGAGTATAACAAAGAAGTGTGTATATGTCATTTTCATAAAATAAAATAAATAAAAGTTAAAACCTTTCTAAGTGACAGAAGGCAGCAAATCTAAGCGAGGCCAATGCAGATCTTAATCCCTGAGGCTCAGCTTTTCCTGCTCAAATGACTCATTAACCGGACCGGGTGACACCTCTGGCATTTCTTTCCTGAGGGTCTCGGGCAGCTTCTTGTTTTTCCTCACTACTTCCCAAAATGAGTATTCCCTGCTCACACAACTTCAGTTCCTATTGTAAAACATGCTGCATAAACAGGAAGGTCTTAAGAAAACAAGGCTGGTTGTATCAGTCCTTGAAATTGGAGAAAATTGATGTGAGGAAGGAGAAATGGAAGAAAATAGATCAACAAAACTGCTTCTAAGGGGTCATTTTCTCCCACCTGCAAATAGGGGGAGAACTCTATATTAGGTGGTAAAAAATCTATATTGAGTAACATAGAATAGGAAAAAATGTGGCACAGAGGTATGTGAATCAAACTTTGGTTTGCAGAGCACCTATTTCTGGACTCTGGCAAGGAAGCCAGTCACTTGCTGTAGGTTGCTTAGGTTACGAGCAAGAAAATACATTAAAATAAACCAAACCAAACCAAACCAATAAAAAACACACACAAAAAGTGGATGCATATATAACATCATCTTTTCATGTGATGACCATAATATGGAAGTAGTTGTCTGTGACATAAATGGATGGGGAAACGTCTGCAAGATAGATGAGCTCTTAGGTAAGATACTAATCATGTTTCAGGGATACATGTAACATCAGGGAGAAGGAGACTAAGATGTACAGGTATTAAAAAAAAATTGCTGCTCAGCTGTGTGTGAATGGAAGAGAGGATGGTTTATTTTTTATTTGCTTGTCTGGTTTGTGTGGAAGATCTCTGGGACAGTATTCGTGAATGTGTGGATGATGTTGGCTTGTTTAGTCTAGCAGAAAGAAAGCTGAGAAAGGATGCCATCGCTACCTCCAGACATTATCAGTGAGAGGCAAAGAGTATTTTGTCTAGAGGCCAATTCTGGCATAGGAATGGTCTGGTAAAAGTCTACAAGAAAGAAAGAAATAAAGGCTTCCTTTGAAAAACGTTCATAATCCTAGGCAAGGAATTAACTTTCAGAGTAGTGTAGGCAAAAATTTCTCATTTGTCTTAAAACGGAGCTAAGAAAGTTTACAAACAGGCTCATAGGATAGCATTATCTGGTAGAACAGGGACCAATTCCTAGGATCTCTGAGCTCCTTTCCAGGCCCAGGTTCCATGCCTACGCCACACACGTTCTCCCTGACCACACACTGCCCACCTAGTGCACCTCTTGGCCAACCCCCCACATGTGGATAAATAACTTGTTGGTAGCACATCACCTCTGCAGGGCAAAGCAGTGGCCAGGAATGAGCTGTATTGGGATTGTTCCTCTGCACATCTTGCAGCCTGCAAAGATTCCAAGGTGAGTTCCCCAGAGCAGAGGAGATGAGGGGAGGCCTCATGGCGGCTGCAGCTCCTCACAGGGTGCGGAGGGGCAGCGCTGAGCTCTGCTCTCTGGTGACAGTGACAGGACCCGAGGGAACAGCATGGGGCTGCGTCAGGGGAGGGTCAGGTTGGAGGTTAGAAATGGTTCTTCACCAGAGGGCAGTGGGCATGGAGCAGGCTCCCCAGGGCTGTGGTCATGGCCCCAAGCTGCTGGAGTTCAAGAAGCTTTTGGATGATGCTGTCAGACACAGTTTGGATTTCAGGTGGTGGTGTGTGAAGGCAGGAGTTGTACTTCACGATCCTTGTGGATTCCACTCAGGAATTTCTTTGAGTTGTGCTTCCAGATGTGAGGCCAAGCACATGGAGAAGAGGTTAGGAAATTGGAACTGGGGTGCATGTGCAGGGATTGTAGGAGGCTTTGAGAGTCAGAGTCAGCAGTAAGCGTTTGCATCCAAAGATAAGCCACTGCTAACTGCTGATCAGCAAGGAAGAATTGCAGCAAGCATAACCTGTTGCTGCTAATCTCTCAGGCAGCAGCTTCTGGCAACTCTTGGTCTTCAGGACCCTTCTCTCAGGTCCTGCCAGCTCAGCTGCTCCACGGTGGGATCACATCTGCAAAGAACAGCTCCTGGGTGTCAGTGACTTGCAGCTGTGATGGATTATCCTTGGGGAATGTCTGGAGCGCAGGAGGTGGGGACTGGAGAAGCTTGTGTGCTGCCCTCAGAGATGATGCAGCTTAGAGATGGAGGAAAGGGAGAGTGAAAAGGGTGTTGTTGACTGGCTGAAGTCTTCTTCATGCTTATCTGGCACACTTTTACCTTGCATGAGGGGATGTGAATACAGTTTGGGATGGGTGAGACCTCTGTGGGGGATCTTCGAAGAACTACAAAGCTGCGGCTGCAGCTCCCCCAGGTCTGCCATGGTCCCAGCGCAGTGAGTGGGAGGAGGATGAGACCTCCTCCTCCTGAATTAAAGTTCATAAGCTCCAGAGGCAGAGGGAGCAGAGGGCTGGAGCGAGGGGACAAGCAGAGTGATTTGATTTTAATCAAGTTCTAAATCAGCAAGCTGGAAACACTGATTTACATTATCAATATTAATTTTATTAGCATTTTATGGAGAGGAATGAGGTAATTGCAAAGGAAGATTGATTCTTACTGGCAGTTCTGACCTAGCAGCACTTCTTGCTGATTAAAGAGAGCTCAGCTGTGACCTGCCTCGGCTTCCCTGCTCACCCTGGGAATTGTGAACTGCACTTCTATTTCTATTACATCTGAAAGCAATACTGTATTTCTGTCATTTGTATATGATCTGTACCTTACCGCACTGAGGGGGATTTACGAATTTATTAAAAATGATTTTAAAACTGCTTTTCAGTAATCTATTTTTTAATTAAGGTCATAGAAATGTTTAAGATTCTATTTTAGTGAAAAAAAAAATGTCTATTTTTAAATGTGCTAGATGTACAGAGCGAAACAGAACAAAAATACCCTAGCATGAAAAATAACCTGAGAAGGTGCTGTCTGTGGTCGGAGAGCTCACCTGTTGGTATCGGGACACGGCTCTTCAAAGCCTTAAAATTACTCATTCTCACCCTCTCCATAATGCTATTTTTGTTTTTTAGGGGTTTTGTTGGTACTTTTTCATACGCTAAAGCAGGGGGATGATCTACATTGCTCCTTTTTTTTTTTTTTTCCTTTTGAATTAATGATTAGTCAGTCGCGGAACTTGGTTAGTACAGAAATAAGGAAAGTTAAACTTGTTTGAAGAAAAAGTTCCTGTTGCAAAACCAGACTTGTACTTCATCTGACACTGGTGATTACCTAATGGGCTGGACTATCCCAGTTGGCTTTTTTTCAAGCTTGGTGGTAAATACAGTATCAGAATTTTACAATAGTTACAGAGTAAAGCTTTTTGGAAGAGGTGGTATCCTTCCAAAGCAATTTGGACATTCAAAATAAAATTATATGCAGCTTTCATTTTTTACCCTCTCTCTCTATATATATACATAAGAAGCGATTCCTGTGAGCTCTAGTGATGGCCCTTGCAAATTAGCAGCTCAGAGATGCTGCACCAAAGCGACCGGAGCTGCGTTCGCTCCAGGTGGAAGCCTGCCCAGGCAATGCTGTGGCACACGGGCTGTGGCACGAGGCACACACCAATGGCGCAGCGCGCTCCTTCCTCGTGTTGCTCCTATGAAAGATGCTGGTAGGGAGCAGAAGTGATGTGAGAGGACAGCGTTCAGACAAGGTGGGTGGGGGGCACATCAGCCCCACGAAGCCCGTTTCCGGAGCGAAAGGCCGCGGCGTGGGGCTGCGGGGCGGGCGGCACAGGGGGCGGGGGCTGGCAGCGGGCGGGGAGGGAGGGAGGGAGGCGGCAGCCGCCCGGGGCTTTTCGCCGCTCGCTGCCTTGCCGCTGCCATGGCTCCGCTGCGCTCCGGCCTGGCCTGGCCGCGCCTGCTCGCCTGGGCCGCGCTCGGCCCCGTGCTCTGCGGAGGGTCGGCGCGGGCCGAGCCGGAGCCGGGCGCGGAGCCGGAGGCGGACCCGCACGCGCGGCACCTCTACAGCGCCGAGATGCTGCGGCACGGCGCCGCCGCCACCCCGCACTTCGTCATGTTCTTCGCCCCGTGGTGGGTATCGGAGCGTCGGGTTGGCCGGCACGGCACGGCACGGCTCGGCTCGGCCTGGCCCTGCGCGGCGTCTCCCAGCCCGCCTCTTCCCCCGTTGACGTGGCGCCGGGAGGCGGCCGGGCCGGGCCGGCGTGGTAGGGAGGCCGCGGGGTCGCTCCCTGCGCCTTCCGCGGGGCGGGGGGCGGCACACGTGGTAAATGGCGGCTGCAGAGGGCCGGGCCGGGCCGGGCCGGGGAGGCGGGTGAAGCCTGGTGTGGACCTCTGCGGCCCCAAATGGGACCTCCGCCTCCAAAACGGGACCTCCGCCGAGGGGAGGCAGCTGGGGTGGGCTGGGCTGGGCTGGATGGGGATGGCGCGGAGCAGCCCTGTCAGGGCAGTGGGACGGGGGACCCGTGCAAGGGCCCTGCAGCAGCTTTGCTCGCAGACCAAGGGCTTTTGTTGTACTAACGAGATTGAAGGTTTGCTGACTTTCATGTCCATGCGTCCCCGGCTTTGTAGATACTTTCTTAAAGAAGTTTTGTCCTCTTTGCTATTGCAAGTGTGAGGATAAGTTTGCTGCAAATGTAATATAAATGAAAGCCTTTGAGCAGTGTAAATGATAGTCCCCAAGGCCACAGGTAGTATTAGCAGAGCTGAGGAGCTACCACGTCTGCAAGACCTCTGCTGGGTTCTTGTCGTAGACTGGCATGTTTGACACAAGAATAGCTGGGAAGAGTCTCAGAACAGGACTTTGACAGACATTACAGCAGTCAGTGGGACAGGAGTTCTCGTCTCTGGATCTCTCCAGTGATTGCTGTTGTTCTTTTTTGCTACACTCTGTCTTTTTTTTTTTTTAATCCATCTCTGACTTACCCAGAAGTGTTATTGTGAGTTTTGTTGTCAGGGTTGTTTTTTTTTTTTTACCCAGGTTTTCTTAGGTTGAGGTAAAGTTAATGGGACAATGTCTTCCCAATAGACATGTTTCAGTCCAAAGCTAACCTCTTGGTACCTAGTGTTACTGAGGCACACATGCGTCATGATACACTTCAAAATCAAAGCTAGAGAAGTATTTCCTTTAAAAACTGAGGAATTGCTTTGTTTCTTTTACTACTGCCATCAACTTCTTTGTGACACACAAAGACGTTGAGCAAAAGCTTGAAAGAGCAGATGTCTTCCTTTGCTCTCCGGAGGTTACAAAACGTAGGAAGCCCAACTTGCTGGCGAAGGACCTTTGACAGTAAGGTCAGAGAAATTCCTGTGCAGAGCAGGAGTGCTCAGGTGGTAATATCTGCATCTCCTCAAGCTTCAGCTGACTGTTTCACAGGCATCTCTGAAGCCATATGAACTTTTGTCTTAGATCACATTTGTAGGAGACCCTGTGCCAAATAGGCCATTGTAGAGCCCAGCATATGCTTCACATCCTCATTATGCGTCATAGAGAGCTCTGGCCTTGCAAACTTGGACCACTCTGTGCCCTTGGGAGGGCTGAGGATCTCTGCCCAACGTGAGTGTGAAGAAGCTGTGTCCTTCCCCAGATTTGCTGTGGCTTCTCTGAACATTACTCTCGCACTTAGCATGCCTTATCCGGATTCCTGGGTCTCAACTCCGGGGTCTGGACTCCTGGCTCCTGACAGGCAGCAACAGGTCCACGTTTTAGGTTCAAGGAGAAGAGAAGGGAAGAGGGAAACTTGTAAGTGCTTGAGAGAGATACTTAAACACACCAGTAGTTTTATCATTGGTAGGATCAGATGGCAGTCTGACAGCCCCAGAATAGACTCTGTGGACTCTTCTGTTAGAACCTCCAGCCATATTGCTTGTTGATTCTAATGTGCTAATCTCCTAGTGCTTCTCACTGATGCAGGCATTTTGATGCTGCTTTGTTTAGTTGTGAGGGAGAAGCCTAGCAAACCACACAACATTCAGTTAGAATTTTCCTTGAGATTGTTGCAGATGCTGGTAGTGTTAGATAATGAAGGCTGACAATAAGTTGGGATAGACAGGACCAACCTCTTTTCTGCAGAATTCTTCAAACAAACATTGCCATGGGCCTCGCTCTTCCCGTTCTGATAGCAACAGTACAAATAAGATCTCACACTTGTTTCAAATACTGTGGGCTATTTAAAAAAAAAAAAAAAAAAAGAGCACTCCAGGTCATTTGCCATCAGATGGCTAAGACTTTTGATCATCAGCTTGTCCTCCTTGGTATCTATGCTTGAACAGGTTTGACTCTCAGTGACACTAAATAGCTTAAGATTTTGGCCTACCCAGTTGTGTGCCCACAAAGAAAGGAACTGTCCCTGATTCCTTAGCTGGAAGGAATCTCAAATGAGTATTTTCCTGGCTTTATTTTGACCACTGTGATCTTTTAGCGTACTCTGGAAATCCACCAAGCTGAAGCGTAAGCATGCTGGATTGCCAGAGTTTGTTGTGGTTGTATTGAAATCTCTTGACTGGAATTGATCTTGGCTGCATTCTTTTTTCCAGAGGGGGCTGGTCCTATGTTGTTTGCACCATTATACCTACCTACCCTAGGGCACATGGGCATTTTTAAAGTAGGTGATGATTTGCATCGTGTCTTGCTGTGGAGTTACCCTTGCGAAGTGCAGAACTCTGGCTGTACTGGTGACCTCCAAAAATGTCTTTGTTCCTCACTAACTTCTCCTAGCCTAGGAAGTCCACCATCAGGTCTTCCAGGGGAGAAGCACTGATACTGTAAGAGGAGCACTGATCTATCAGTGTGAGGTAAAGCAGCATGCATGGCATTCCGTAGATACTGCCGCAGCAAAATAATCTCCAGGCACAAGCACTTGGGGCCCACATTGTATAGAGTTAACATGAGCGATGTATCTGCAGACTCTTACAAAAAATAGTTCTCTCCTTACCTCCTCCTGATGTTAGTAGTGTACAAGAAGAAGGTTTGAGTTTTTTTGTTTTTTTGTTTTTTTTTCCTTCTCAGCAAGCTGGATCTTTTGTGCGGCATCTCTTTTGCATCTTGATTTATCTTTGAAAATGGAGGTTATGTAGGGAAGGAAAGGCAGGGCTCCTCATTGGAGGAGGTCTCTACCATCTCTGCTGGCTGCTCTTCTCTTCCAGTCCCTTTGATATAAAATGGAGTGATAGCTGTGTAGGTACATGGGACTAAGAGAGATGTGTGATGTTACACAGGCTTGCTATCTTTGGTTTTGAGTTCTCAGGTTTTATGTAGTCTCTAGTTACGCCTTAGGCGTTCTAGGAAGAAGTATTTCAGGAACTGTCTTGCCTTTCTTTAAATTTAAACTGAATTTTTATGAAAACCAAGAATGACTAACTAGTTTGTTTCTGATTCAGATATGAGCCTTTTTTCTGCTTTATTTTCAATTTCAGCTCATATAATCCAAAGAAGGAAGGGAATAGAGAACTGTGTAGAACAGAGATCATGGAGTTAAATAGGAATAAGGCAACTCTGTTATATACTTAAATAAGTGTTCGTTACTTGAGATTTTCTTTCATAGATTTCCATGCTTGGTTCTTGAACACCAGTCATTATTAACTGAGAATCCCAAGTCATACTCTTGGAGCTCCATGAAGAGTTGAGGGTATTCAGTCTGAAGTTAAATATTTAAGGAAGATTTAAGTTTAGTAATAGCACAGTGTATACTTTCACCATTATAACTAAGAATGAGGTTATATTCCTCTACGTAGTAGGTATATATGTTCCCGGGTGTGACCAACTGCAACAGAATCTTATCAAGATGGAAAGATGGTGTTTTTTTTTTCTTAATGATATCAGGGGAGCTGGGAAGGTGTGAATCTGTGCAGATTTTCTATGAGTGGGCTCAAAGCCAGTTGTATGAGTGAAATTGTTTTAAATGGGAGATTTGAAGGGAATAAGAAGCAATTCCCTCTGACGTCCTAATGCTGTTTTAATTGTTAAAAAGTAGAATTTCTAGGTCATGTCAGGGGCAAAAACAGATTTCATACTGGTCAAAAATGTTTTTGGTTAATCCAGTTACGTATTTGTAGATGTACTGAAAGACTGGCAAAAGCAGCCATTAAAGAGAAATGGAAATCCTTCTGGAAATGCTTGTTTCCCGCTGCTTAAAAGACACAGTATTTTGCAGTGTTGGAGAGTATAGAAAGCTGGTCAGCCTCATGTGATTTTTCTTCTAGACAGCTGAAAATGCAGAGTGCTTTTCTTAATAGCATCACTAGGTTCAGATGGTGCTCAATAGGCTTTCTCTTGACAGTTTTTACAAGGCATTTGCAGTGTTGTCACACAATACACGATACTATTTGCTGTTACTTACTGTAGCAGTGTTTGAGTATGAAAGATTTCCAACTTAACTATTTTTAAATGTATCAGTGTCTCTGATTATTCTGTGTATGGCTTTTCCAAAGATTCATTCCCTTCTAAAGAGAGCAACTATAAAGAAATATTTTGTTCATTCCGTTGCAGGTGTGGACATTGCCAGCGTCTCCAGCCAACTTGGAATGATCTGGGAGATAAATACAACAACATGGAAAACCCACAGGTCTATGTTGTTAAAGTGGATTGTACTACAGACACTCCACTGTGCTCTGAATTTGGCGTCCGAGGATACCCTACGTAAGTATGAAAGGAGATCTGGTCCCGTGTCTTTCTGTTTTAGTTTTCCACGGTCTTCTGCCAACCTGTTGAAGCTAACTTCTAAGCTCTATGTTTTGGTAGTTTTCTCTGCAGCCCTGTGAATCTCTTACATTCTGTTTAATCCTTTTTAGTGTGTTGCCAAGTATGATGTGATATATGCTACTCTTATTCTTTTTTTTTTCTTCTGAAGAAACTGTTTTATGTTTTGGAGATGACTGTTTAAATAGAGTCCAGAATTGTCCTCTTTTCTCTCAGAGTACCCTTTCCTCGAGCACCTTCCACAGCCCGTGTTTTCAGTTTCCTTCGCTGGGCTCGCTTTGTCTAGTGTTACTGCTGAACTCAGCAACAGACTGAACTTGACATACACTCATGGCTATCCTTGCTTTGAGACAGATGAGTGCCACTGATTAGAAGCTGAGAGTTATAAATAGCAAAGTCCTCATTGAAATAGGAATGGGCCTTAAGGGCAATCTGTGGCTTAGTTCCACTAGAAATACCAAGAAACAATGAATTTTACAACTTTATTTTAGTATCCCCAGAAGCAAACGCTGGTTGCGTTTGTATATTTGTATAGTTTATATTGTGGCACCATTCCTTATAAAATGGAAAGAATGGCAGAGACTGAGTAAGGAAGAATTGAATGGTTATCTATTATCACTTTGGGATATGGAATATCACTTGCATTGTGTCTCTTTTCAACGCTTTTATATGTTCATTTTTTTCCAACTTGTGGAATGAGAAGAGAAAGAAAAACATCTAAAGAAAAAGAAAAACTGGCTGTTTTTAAAATCCCCTGTAAAAATGTATATGGGAATGATAAAGGAGTCGTAAGTTGTAGATGTTACCCTTCAAGTAGAGGGAGATGCGTGATGTTGATGTGAGTAATTGGGAATGATCAAGAGAGCTGTTACTGCAGCCTGAACTGAACTGCTGTGAATTAGTAAAGCGTCTTAACTTCCTTGGAATGTTTCATGTGTGTAAATTTTTACCTCGCTCTTTTCTACATTTTAATCCCTTAGTTTAAAGCTGCTTAAACCAGGACAAGAACCTCTGAAATACCAAGGCCCTAGAGACTTCCAGGCGCTGGAAAACTGGATGTTGGAAAAACTGAATGGGGAACCACCTGTAAGTGAAAAGGGAATAGGAAAAAAGAAATATTTCCTTCTGCAGACTTGCTGGTCTATCTATAGGTTAGGTTTCACTCTCCAGCAGAAAATCTGCTCCTGAGAACATAAGTCAGGTGAGAATAACGATATGGAGCAGCTTCCACATAAGTTAGAAAAATAATTAAATCTGATATCCTATGACCTACCTTTTGTTCCTGTAATTAAAACTACAGTAAGTACGTAGCGCTATTTTTAATGTTTAGCATTTTGACATTTGAAGACAGAATTCTTTATGTCAATTCAGTTAACACCTTCAGGCTATAATGTCTCTGGAGTAAGAAAAGCGATTTATCTGTAATGCAGCATAAATTGCATTTATGTTGGGCTTAATTTCCTCTTAACAACGTGGGATGCTATCATTAGCTCGGTTATTAGCTGATAATGTTGTAGTCTACAGAAAGGGTTTAAACTAATTGGTTAAATAAGTTAAACTAATATAATCGCTAGGAAAATTGTTGAGTTTAGCACTTATATTAGACAGGCCTTGCCTAAAACTAAATTTTTAATTGCTGTTGCTAATCAAGATGAAACTACAGTGATGGCTGAGCACAATCAGAAAATGATTATATACAAACAGTGATTTTTTTTTTATCATTTTATACTAAATGCGAAAGTAATTCATGACATGCACTTTGTGGTTCTTAAATGATTACTTTCAGATCTAACCTAGTATCTTGAAAGTAGGCTTATGCTTTTGCTAAGTGCCAATGTGTTTGCTGCTGATTACAGATTAAGTATTTGCTCTTTTTCTGTTGTTGCTGTCTTCATGGGACCACAAGGTTCCTCTTTCCTGCACTACCACAGCAGAAAATAGCTTTTTCTTTACGTATTTTTAAATAGCCAAAATACCACCAATACTGGGTTTGGTGGCAGACGTGAAGACAGAGAGTTATGTGATCTAAGTGTATTAATGTATGGTAATGTTCTGAATGCCACAGCAATTACTGTCCACTGTGGCTATACTACAGCATCAATGAAAGGCAGTAACTTTCCAATAATTGTCTTGTCTGTGTGCTAGTCTTTTTCACATTTTGCTTTCAAGCATTTGTTAGGAAATGTTAGATACCTAAATCAAGCTAAATTAGGAGATAGCTTTAGAAGTGTGCATTTTCAGATGCTACCATAGAATGGCATGATACATGAACCGAATATTGTGTGTTTACTGTTGGAATCAAGTGAAAATTAACTTTCCTCTTGAATAGGATCCAGAATCTGTTGTGGAACCACCAAAAGCCCCCGAACCTAAGCAGGGAATGTATGAACTCTCAGCAGACAATTTCAAGACGCACATAGCAGAAGGTAACCTCTTTCACAAGCATGAGAGACTTGTTTACACTTACCTAGTGGGAAGTGTGAAGCAGAAATGTTATTTCTTAAGGTACCTCCTTCCCACTTAATTTTCTGGTAATGCCTAAATAAAGAGGATGAAATGACACGCTGTGTAAAAATGCTGTAGTTTAATTACATACACTTTGCACACCAATAGGAAGCGTAAGAACAGCACTCCAGTCAGAATTAAGGCCAGATTAAATTAACTGTCTGTGCCCGTGTGATAACATGAATGAAACAGACACTAACGCTTCCTAAAGGAACCATTAATTCATTAGAAACATGTTAAGTGTAAAGGAGGATTTTCTGCAGCGAATACAAAATTTCCCTGTATGTGTGCAGAGAATTACGTGGAAATTACAGTAGATTCTTCATTCAGCCATCAGGGAAATGCTGAGCATTAGACAAATTGAGAGTCTGAGTGGATACTGTCAATTGTTTAGTGCATGTGTAAATGTTTTAAGATGTATCCATTGGCTTTCATATACCATTGGAGGAGGTATTCTCACGGTGATATCCAATAGTTGAGCAGCTTTGTGATCATCTGTAAAGCTGTTGTCCTCTCTTGACTTCAACAGTGCTTAAATTTAGTTGAAGGCTTAGGAGTTCCACTTGGAAGGTTGACTTTGATTCTTAAAAGTAGTCTCCTTCTACCTCTTTTGTTCTCTAGGGCTAAAAGATACATTTATTTTTTTCAATCGGGGGGAGTATATCACAGAGTATGTGATACAGAATAGCTGCTTTTTGACTATATGTTCCTAATTCATGAGAAATTTCAGTGTGGTCTTTCCTTGATCAAAGCAGAGCGAGTCCATCATTTTTGAAAGTATTCCTGATGCAGAATAGGCAAGTTAAGACTAAACTACTTTTGCAGTTTACATTTCCTAGTGATTTTGTGATATCCTTTGACTGAACTTCTTCTGTGAGCAAACCCCCAAACTAGAACTTCTAGAAATTCTAGCCCCCGCAATGGTCCCTAAAGGATTGTAATTCTGTTAAAAAGAGCTTTCCAACAATCACTCTTTTTTCCTTCAGATTAAGGTGGTTTTTTTGGTTTAATTAAATTCATTTTTATTTTGTATGAACAGAGCATTGCTTTGTGTGCAAAAGCATGCAGCAACTTGAATTAATAGTAATTCTAATTAAAGGAAATTACATATTCTGATACTCTGCAATTAGGATAATACTTCTAAAGAAAACATTACTGTGAGGCAGTAGAGGGACTCTCCTCTCTGGAAAACACTATGAAATTCTACAAAGGCAGCAGTTTTTGCAAGGTAGAAACAGAAAGAATTGTAAGATGAAGACAATTATTCAGGTAGCTCATGGACGCAGTGCTGTGGTATTTGCCTAGAAATTTCTAAGTTGAAGTCTAACTTTTACTTTGATTTATGCTGTTATAAATATATACGCCTTGGTTCTTTCTACTCTGTAATAGGACAAGTGATTGATGTAGTGGAATTAAATATTCTAGCAAATTGTTAGGTTAAAAGTGCCATAGTTCTAATACCTCATACGTCGGCTTGAGGTTGTGAAGCTGTTTGGATCTTCAGGGAAACTGGCAACACTGAGGGACTGTATACAGTTTTGAAAACCTAATTGCTGAAATATTCTGCCCTGGCTTTTTATTCACAGCGTTTCCTATCTTTAACCTAGGAAATACCACGATAAATTTGCAGACAGAGATTAATACCTAGCCTTTAATGGCAGCCAAATTAATTCCAGAAGAGTTAAATCTTTTTCTTTTTCTTTGACTTCAAAGGTAATCACTTCATCAAATTCTTTGCCCCTTGGTGTGGTCACTGCAAGGCTTTGGCCCCAACTTGGGAACAGTTGGCTCAAGCCTTTGAACATTCAGAAACTGTAAAGATTGGCAAGGTAGGTGAAGTACTCTTTCCTTAATTTGGAGGTGTGTTTTGTGCATACAAATGTTTCAGTCAGCTGTCCTGCTGTTCCTTCTGTGATTTGCAAATAACAGCTCTTAGATCAATCCCTTTATACTCATAGTTCCTATTTTAATTTTGTGATGGTTATTTTTTTTGTGCGCATTCAATGTTTTACTTTATGTTGGAAGAGATGGTTGTTTAGTTACAGTTAACAGGACTCCCTCATTTTAAGCAAGAACTTATTAGAAACATTGAACACTCTTCCCTGCATTTCAGAGAGATTTGGGAATAAGTCTAAATACTTCTTTTTTTTTTTTTTTAAAATTTTTCCAGTTTATCCCCATTGAACATTCTAAAGTTTTCAGGGGGTCTCCCACCCTAAAAACTGATACCTTGTCCTGCTTTACTATTTCCCTTAGGGATGATAACCAGATTCTGTGGTGTATTTACCATGGGAGCTTGCTATTTGTACATGGAGTGACTTCTGTGCAGAGGTATGGAGGTGGTCTGGCAACTGTAGATACTGGCTTTATTTGCTGACCCATACCTAAGTTCAGGTCGCTAATGATGTGAATCTCCCTGCATTTGTCAGTAGTGGCAAGCTGACAGGGCTCAATTTCCACATCCTTAAGCTTTCAGATAGGTTCCATTGGTCTGCATAACACTTAGCAGTGCTGTCAGTCCTGCAGAGGGACAAGAAACCAGCAATCTCCTGTCTGTCCTTCGTGGTATTTTCGGCTGTTACTTGGGGTGATGAACTTGACATCTTTTTTTTTTTTTCCCCCCTATGAAATGCTGTGATAATTCGGATATGGCATAGATGCACAGAGCAGATCAGGATGGTTAAACTCCAGAGAAGACATGTATCTACTTTTGAGACCAGGCTGATATAAGATATGCTCCCTCTGAGAATAAAGTATCAGATGCTAATGTTGCTTTGATACCTTTTGCACCAAATTTGTAAATGCTGATTTACTTTTGAGAGCCTAGAATGCCTCATAAATTCATTGCTTAGTTTAATTATCTTCTTGAAGTTATCATTCTGTTATCCAGAGAAATACAAACGAAAAATTTCTATTCAATTGTCTGTTGTGTTCACAGTTGTCCCTGTTACTGATATTTCCTCTGTAATAAAGCCACTAAGATTTGTCTCAATGCCTAGTCGATTTTGTTTAACTGTACACATTGTGAAACTATTTGAAATATGTTGGCTAAGATTGTAGGTCTGTAATTAAACAGGAAACACAACTGTTTCTAAGAAGACTCAACCACGACCTTTGTGTAATCTGGGGAAATAGTGTCTTAGCAGCACTGCTATCTGCTGGCATGGTTGTGTTTAATGTTTAGAGCTGATCTTCAGCGATCTGGTTCAAAGTGTTTCTAATGTAAAATTCCAAATCCAAGTGTAGACCAAAGGCTTAAGTGCCTAAGTTATCTGATTGCTTTGCTTCAGAAAAGATGATAAGCAGGTAACTTTGTAGATTGGTTTATGACAAATTAGAATTGAATGGTGCTGTGCACTTGGAATTTCCCTTGGAGTCAAGTTAACTTGCTAGCTGTTGACATGTCTTCTGATTTTTGAAGAGTAGCCTTACTTTTAAGTGAAGATTTATTGGCTTATCCATTTCTTAAAAGCTCTTGCACATTAGTATTCCGAGCATTTGTTTTAACTAGAATACTTAATTATGTTCCCGTTGTTCTTTGCTACTGTTTCTTCTTTTATCCCTCCCCCCCTCCTTGTCCCTCCTGAAATAAAACCAAAACCACACATAGCCTCCCAATTACACAACCAAACCACTATTTGGAAGGCAGAAATAACTGTTCTCAAGAAAATACTTGGCAGTGGCTTTGGCCAAGCTATGTGTTGACTGTTCATGTATTTTTCTGAGACTTTTAAATGTAAGGGAGGCTATAATGCTTATTGTGTGTTTATTTTACACACTGAATGGTTTATAATTTTTTTTTTTAATGTAGGTCGACTGTACCCAGCATTATGAGGTCTGCTCTGAAAACCAAGTTCGTGGCTATCCCACACTCCTCTGGTTTAGGAACGGTGAAAAGGTGAGTCTGCAAGCTCAGCAAAAGATCAGGCTGTTTTTTTCCTGAATAATACACGAACTACGCTTAGATCCTGGGAGGAAAGATCAACTGGTTACATATGAAAGTCCACTTGTGACACCTCCACCTGCTGTTGGAGGTTGAAACCAGTACTAGAAGAGGTATACTTGATCCACAGATAAAGTTAGAATGTTTTGCTCTTTGTTCTCTGCAGGTAACTGACACAGTGTTCACAAATCTGTAAGCAGTATCTTGAAGTGTGCTACTGTGAGAGAGAATTCTCTCTTTATCTTAATACTCTACGTCCTACAGAACACAAAAGCGTAGATGAAATAGAAATAATAAAAAGATATGCAATTTTCACAGTGTGTATCAGAGGGTTCTTGTCTGTAAACGATGCCAATCTAAGGAGTGATGTCTGAGAATGCATGTTTTCCTTCATAGAAATCTTCATATTGACACTTTGAGTGACAGTCTTGTGCACCCAGCTGACACTTCCCTTGTAGAAATTCAAAGAAATAGCATGTTCTGCAGTTTGGGGAAAGTAAAATATTTATATACTGCATATTTAAATGCTGCCCGTGTGAACAGCAGCAAACATACTGCGAATTGTAGTGTTGCTTATCATGCGTGACTGAGAGAGAGCTCAAATCGGACAAAATGGCACATCCAAGGCTAGAAGCATTTTCAGTTAGTAAGAATTTGGTCTGTTCATGGATTGAGTTTGAAGAACAGGAAATGTTCTGCTGTTACTCCAGAATGATTTTCCAACTGCTTTATTTTTATTTTTAACAGAGCTGCAAAGGGCAAGATAACTTGCCAGAACTGTAATGGCTCAATGTTGAAAAGTTAGCTGTGTTTTTTCACAACAAGACAGACCTTTTTTTTTTTTTTGGATCCTTCATAGTTATTGAAGTTTAAGTTGCAGTGAATAAAGGGTGCAGCGAAAGAACTCAGATAACTGGTGTTGTATTTGGTTAAAATGAATCTCAGCCATTTGTCTGAACAGTGTATTTCTGTTGACATTAAACTGGCCTGTCTCCACTGGCAGTGTTGGTATTCCCCGGTGACATTCTGCCATCATAATCACATGTTCCTTTGTGGGCTGATACAATATATTTAAAAGTAAAAAAACAACAAAAACAGCAACTTTCCAATAATGTAACACAGTGATTCCTGGAAATCCTTCTAGCCCTTGTTGTACTGTTTGGTAACGAGAGGGAAGAGGCGGGCTGGTTCAGCCATCCAGCATTGTTGTCCATAATGCCATCACCCATTCTGTCATAACTGACTGGCATCACAACATCCATGTTGGTTAGAGGTAGCAGAAGCCCTGGGAGGAATGAATGTGGACTGACCCTGTCCTGCTGAAATGGATATGAACAAGAAGGTAGCACAGTGAGCTGGTGGGTAGGGCATTTCAGCAGTGGTGGCAGTGCCGGTGGGTCACCACCGCTGGTGCAGATTTTTATGAGCATGGCATGCAGGCTCTTTCTTTTTGTTGCTGGTGAAAATGCAGAGCTAATAGTGGTTGTTCTGTAGCTGGGAATTTGCTATATCAAATAGTATTATTGTGCTCTTCGTATCTGTTGTCATTTCAGTGGAAATAAATAGGAGGCGTTACTTTTGGAGCAGCCTACGTCTGCGCTCGATTAACTACCTATGCACACTTACACAAGCTATTTGATAATTGTAGGGTGACCAGTACAAAGGGAAGAGGGACTTTGATTCCTTGAAGGAGTATGTGGATTCCCAACTGCAGAGCTCTGGGAAAGAACCACCAGCAAGTAAACCCACAGAAGCCCCACAGCCGCTTGCAGAACCCACCCAGGCTGAGGTAAGTGCTCCTGGACTCTGTACCTGTATTAACAACGTTCACACTGTGTCAGCAGCCTGTCCAAGTTTTCCATGTGTTTCTCCCTCTTTTAGGCCAACGGCTTCTAGATGTAAGCCGGACCAAGTATTTTCTTAATTTTCTTTTAAGCAATTAGTGAGTGGAATCCGACCATAAATCTTAGTGATACTTTTACTAACCCGATGAATTAGAGAATGTAATGAATAGCTGCCTCCTCTTTTTTTTTAATGGCTGCTATAAGTGATTTAGACAGTGTCATAAGTGTGGTCCTTTTTGGTGTGCCGAACTGCTGGCACCTCCGTATGTGTGACATCACACTTTGTTGCTATAGAGATGAATGTCACTTGCAAGATTCTCACTTGAACCTAAGGAGATGGCATACAGCACTGAGCCACTGAAAAAAGTCCGAGTTCCATTCTTATAGACTATGTGCAGAAACAACAAACAAGCAGAGGTGATGAAACTTGATTTAAATGTGTCAGGGCAACGTGTGCTGCGGCAATAAAACTCCTTGGGTTTTGAGGCTTATTTTAATCCTGGTTGTAGCAGCTGTAGGGGTTATGAATATTCCCAAGGATTGTCAGGAATAACTTCATCGTCTTTGCATAGCTGTACTTCTTGTCATGTAATCTGTCTTTTTTAATCACTTCTGCATTTCATCTGCCATTTTTCTTGGAGCTGAACATAAAACTGGTGAGGTAGAATAATTAGGGATAATTTTTAAGCATGCCATGTTATCAAACATGGAAAACACAATTCTGCCCAGAAAATGAGGGATGGTGATTTACACTCTCTTGTGATGTAGATTGTACTTACATAATTAAAAAATGTTTGTATTATTAATGTAAATACCGTTTATATGCAGCTTCTCACAAGAGAAGCCTATTCGGCTTCTTCCAGTTGGGTTGCTCATCTTGCATAAGATGGCTTCCAAATAGTGATGTTAAGAGATCCAATTTTCATCTTCCTCAACTTTTTTTTTAATTGGCCTCATATTTGGAAGACATTAACAAGCTGGTGTTAGTACAATGCAGAAAGTAATTAGTCTTCTTCACTCTATTTTTAGAGAAATAACATAAACCACGTGTGATGCAAATTCCCACTTGTGCCTTGACTGCACCACTGCACATGCAAATGGGAAAAGATTACAGGGGGATATTTTTTTGGCTAAATAATAGTAGATACAGTGTACAGCTAAACTTTTTTCTTTGCAACTTTACATCCCAACTCAGTATTGCCACCATTTCTGGTTGTTCATCTTCAGACAGCTTGGTTCTGATCTTCTTCACATGAGTCTCCAGGATTCAAGCCCATGTAGCCAGGAAGCACTGACTGTGATTAGCAGCCACAGCTGGTACCACAGGCAGCAAAAGCCATGACTTCTGACTCCAAATTTGTGTTCCAGTGTTGTGTTCCAACCCTGTGTGGGTTCTTATCTTATATGGACATATTACATGTCAGTCCTTTCACAAAAGTTGAACTTTTATATCTGTGAGGCTTCAGTGCTGCCACACTTCACTCAAAGCACTCAAAAATGACCCAGATGTGTTGAGGCAGAGTGACCAACAGATGCTGACATTGTCTGCATTCAAGTCTCTCTTTGGCTACTCTTCAGAAAAACTTTCACTGCAGAATTGATAATCCTGGCAGCTGCACTCTTGTATTTGTTTTGCTTTCATTTGAATTTGAAACTTTTATAGGCGTGGGATTCACTCATTTATTTATTTTGATTCCCTCCCATCTGTAAAGGTGTCACACAAAAATCCAGTTAGTTATGGTTCTGTGCTCTCATACAATGTACGAGGCTGTCTTAAAGCAGTGTGCAGTCCTCCCTTCCCTCCTGTGCCATTGCTCCTGATGTTATCAGGAGTAAAAATTCTTCATGGCATCCATGTGAGTGTGGTGTGGTGGTGTTCTCCTGGGAGGCAGATATGTGTTTCTGGTAACAGCTTTCTCTGTGTCTGCAATGGCGATATATTATAACAGAGGGAGATCAGCCGTCAAGACATCACTCGTATGCTGTAAATTCCTCATGGAACAAACTCTCCAGTGGCCATGACAGGCTTTATGCCAGCTGCTCTCAGCATTGTTCTTGAAATGCTTCCGTGACAGAGTATTGAGATGAAGGTGATTTTTTTTCCAGCAGCTATAAGTTTGCCTATCGGTCAAGTGCCCTGAAAATAGGGATGTTTTATTTCTTCAGATATGGATCTCTCTAAGGATGGAAAGCAGCTAAGGGGTAAATGTGAGGTATATTGCTTTTAATCTTGTTCATACCATCAATAATACTATCTTTCCCAGTTCAAGTTTCCCTCTCAGGTAGCTAAATGCTCATTTGGCCAGTGTTAAACATATAAAAATGATTTTACTTTCCTTTTTTTTTTCTTTTTTAGCAGGCTGCAGTGCTGTCTCTCTCTGAAAAAGACTTTGATGCAACCATTGCTAGGGGAATCACCTTCATTAAATTCTATGCTCCATGGTAAGAATTTGTATATGCTTTTCAGAGTTATTGTTTTAATTTGTGCATTAGTTGTTGTAGGCCTTTGAGTTCTCTGTAGTGCTGTATTTGTTGCCTGGATCTAAAGTGCAAATTAACTGAAGAATGTGTGTGTTGGCAAGAGTTGCAGCAAACAGTTCAGTCTCTTAGCTTTCTTGGGAGTCCTCTCTGTGGAAGGGCTGACAGAGAGGCTTTACCACGTCAACCTCCAGCTAATGTCAGGGAACAAGGAGAGCGAAGCTTTTTTCACAGGCTTAGCGCACTCCTGTGCCTTGATTAGGGTAAGCTGAGGGAAGGCTATCAGCAGTGCTGGCTGAGAAAGGAGAACGTGCCTGCCTCTGGGATCTCTCTGCCACAACCAGCCTCTCCTGGAAGCATTATCTGAGCACCTGAAAATTGGTACAGACTGTAGAGCTATGGATAATGGGCTGTCACTCTTCAAATATCTGATTTAAAAAACTAATTTGCACAAGTGACAACTTAGAAGAGTATGTTCCATGTAATATATTCTTACAGTAACCTGTGGTAGAAATGGTTGATGCAGATGGTGTAGGTGTAGACACTGAGTTGAAAGCACTGGGGGGAAAAAAAGAAGTGATGTTCTGTCTGGCCTCTACCCATTTCTGGCATGTCCGCAGAGCTTGGCATTCAAGCTGGGGTAGGACCCTAGTGTTACAAATGCATAGAATATTTTCATTTCTGAGACTAAAAGAATTATTTAAGTAAGTTTCTCTCTCTGGTTTTTAGACTTCATCCTATATATGCCTGATGGAATTTCAGGAAATTTGTTTGCTATCTTTCTCATCCATTTCCTGGATGAAGAAGAAGAAACCTAGTGTGGGAATACAGAAGAAAATTAAGTTGAAATGCGCTGTGTGAAACATAACGCATCTCTGATTTCAGAGCTGCCATCCCATGATGATAATATAGAGAAATCTGTTATTTGTGGTGGTAGATCATAACTACTGCAAAGCAACACAGGCAAATGCAACCCATTTGAAAATGTACTCAAAATATTGCCTCTTAATTTTGCCAGTAGGTGTGTCTGTGTTTCTGATTGTAAGGAAGAAGTACTAGGGAAGTTTCATTTCTATATAGTCTGAATGATGCAGTCTTTTCCAGTGTTGTCACCCTTTTTACTGCAGTATGGATTGCTGCCTGCTTTATGTCTAGAAGATCTGCTTTTGGATGTGGGAACGTATCTGACACCACTGTGTTATGAAACAACCCCACTCCACACACCTTCACGTTTACTATGTTCACTGCTCTTCCTTCACTGTAGGAATTGGTCACCTGAGAATCTTCTGGAAAAATTTGAGATAGATAGCTAAAAACTGAGCATTGATCTTTACATTTTCTTCACAGCATGGCAATTTAACCAACTTCTCTTCTTGTGATAATCTGATGGGGTGTTGTTGGAAACAGTCACATTCTCAATCAGTTTGCTCTCCCTGGCTGTAAAGTTCAGAAAGCCACCATTTAGGAAAATTCTGCTTATATTTATGCAGCTGATACATAGTTTTAGCTCTCATAGTCATGCTTATGTATACAGTTACAGCGCACTGCCTGTAAGTGACCCTTTTCTCTATCCAAGTGAATTAACTTAGCTGGGCTCAGCAAACACAATTATATTGCTTGCTCGTTCTGCCCTTCAGTTAGTTTTGGATAAATATTCGTGCTAACTTGCATAGTAAGCATAAAAATCATCCTGTTTCTAGTAGGTTTTGTGCATGGTCAAAAATGCTTTTATACTGTTGTACATTAACAAGGTGGTTTAAATATATATAGGCTTGTATTAAGTGAACTTCAGCAGAGACATCTTTCATTGTTTTTGTGAATGCCCTGATTAGCTTCTGAACAAGTAAAGGGCTGTTCTAATTAACCAATTAAGGTGCAACTGGGTTAGAATAGAATGAGCAATACAGCCTTAAAGTCTAAAGCACTTTGGGAGTTCTTCTTGAAGGCAATATGGAGTTCAAGTTATTAACTTGGCCGAGCCCAGTTCAAACTATCAACAACATTAATACTTTGCTATAATTCCTGCCATTTTACAATATCATTTTCTCTTTTGACACTTGTCCTTCAGTGTGTACTCTGTGGACTGCATTCTCATGTTACAGCAGAGGAAATATATTCCCTTACTCCAAAACATAAGGGGAATAAAGTAGAAGTAGCCTTTTTGATATTGTTGGTGATATTACTGCAATGATTTTATATGTAATGCAAATCAGAATAGGGTGTGATATTCCTTCTGCTAAGTGAAGCATATTGACTGCCACACCACTCCGTTGTGACTGTACCTGAAAGCACAGTGGTATTGGTTAAACTTCAAAGTGAAGTTCTTCCCAGAAAGTTTATGCATTCTAAATGAAAAAGTGCATTCAACTACCGGCGTGTCTCTTAAACAGAGAATCTGTGCTGAGAAATGCTTCTATTAAAACTGAATTTCCAGCACCAGGAGCTGCTACTTTACTCAAGGAACTGGAGGAAATTCAGTAGGGAAATTAAAATCTCGTTTAGGTAATTAAACTCATGCCATCTAGCTTAAACCTAAATGGCATATACTACCTGATGAATTATTATGAATTAATTCACTGTTTGAAAAACTTAATTAGTACTGCAAACATTCTGTATCTTATTCAAAACGTGTTCATATCTATGCGATTGCGTTTTTCATTTAAATATTCTCTTTGCTCATCTTTATTTGGTTTCATTTTCCTCTGTGAAGTGCTGACAACCAGAATACCATTCCAGAAGGAGAGAACGAAGCTACCTCAGTGCTGTACTTAAAGAAAATTATTCACTTTTGTTTTCTTAGCTCATTTACTGACATAACAGTGCAAGGGAGTTGGAGGCCTAAATCCTTAGGGGATAGGAAGGGCAGCTTGTTAAACTTGCAGATATTGCAGTAAGACAGAGATAAACGGGAAGGTGTATCTGCTAAACAAATCTCTCTCTTTGTTTCTAGGTGTGGTCACTGTAAGAACTTGGCTCCAACGTGGGAGAACCTTGCCAAAGAGCAATTTCCAGGTTTGACTGATGTCAAAATAGCTGAAGTAGACTGCACTGTGGAACGTAACGTCTGCAACAGATTTTCTGTAAGTGTGAAAGAGCTGTAATGAATTGGATAGCATTGTGTACCAAAGCTGGAAGCTCCAGCACGCAGCCCAGCTGGCTGCTGTGTTGTGGGCACCTGGTGACAGAGCAACCGTGTTCTCCGTTAGCAAAAACAAAGAAAGAAGTAGCCCAGAAATGCACTGGATGGCATGGTTTCTTTCGTGGATAGTTTGCTCAGTCTTGGTCATTCTCGCTATTGAATGAAGGTGAAGGAGTCCCTGCTTTAAGAACCAGGCAGCCCTCTGTGAAACCACCAGAGTCTTGTGGTATAGCCACTGAAAAGTTCTCTTCCTAGAAAACAAAGGTTGGCTTGGGGAGCTGGTAGCCGCACAATGGAAGACAAAGCTGGAGCTGGCATTCCAGTTGCTGATGGAAGAGCCTAGAGTACCATGTATTTTCACGCTTAACAATTTCTTGTTGTCTTTTTTTTTCTTTTTCTTTTAATTAAATTGGCTTATTTGTTCAGAGGGATTTGGTAGCTTTTCAGAGTCAGATAAATACCAGTGAGTCTGGAAATAAGTAATGAGTCTCATTTTTGTGTGTGTCTTTTGAAGGTACGTGGCTATCCTACGCTTCTGCTTTTCCGAGGTGGAAAGAAAGTCAGTGAACACAACGGCACGAGAGATCTCGAATCACTGCATAGCTTTGTTTTGCGTCAGGCAAGGGATGAATTGTAATAAAAGTCTCGATGCTCCGTCCCTGGCTGTCTCTGTACAGTAGTTGAGGGATTTAAGTCATTGCTAATTTGCAAATAGTATGTGGGGGGGTGGGGTGGGAAGTGGGGCTTTTTTGTTTGGTTGTTTGTTTTTAGGAAATGCAATGTACTGAACATTGGTATCTTCCCTCTGTGTGTTAAAGACAAGCTAACCTGCTTGTGAAGGAAAACTAACAAGCAGTTTTAGTGTGCAAACAGAGAATATTTTCAGTATTAGTAGTATTGCTACACTTCTGCATTCCCGCAATGAAGTGTAAATGGTTTCCATTGAGACTAAAATACATTAAGAAAACCAAATTAAGGGCACCAGCAGAATATTTTTGTCTTCAGGTTAGATTTGGTTAAAAAAGTAATCCTTACAAACTGCACACTAGTGCTTAGAAAGCTAAAAGCTGCAACTGTGTTAAATAACTACTGCCTCTACAATGGTACTTCCAACCTGTTTGTCTTAATGTAGCTGCTGGTTAAGAAATGGAAAGTCGCAGGAGGCTGAAAATGCACACGTTTGGAAGATACCAGGCCACCATGAGTTGGCTGTTTCCTGTTAATCCTCTCAGTGTGGGAGGTCTAGCCATAATGAAAGCAATGGTACTGTAACATGTGCCTGAACATTACTGATGCCCTAGTGTATGTGTCAGGTGGATGTTTTTTTTTTTTTGTAGACTGCTTCTTTTCAGCTCTAGAGGACTAACTATGCTCTACTTCTACAGAGCCAGAGTGAACTGGCTCTATTATAGCTACTTCGTTATTATTAAACGATCAGTTAGACCTCAGAGCTGAATACATGCATTTCCTACCCTCACCTGAATCCAGACTTTGCGTTGACCTGCTCCTTCTTCAGAGCACTTGGAGAACAAGTAGTACAATGCAGTTTTTCCATTCAGCTGTTCAACAGTAGTCTAAAATAATTCCCCACTCTTCTTGAGCCTTAACCTTTTTTCCAGGTTGTAAGTAAGTAAGTGTTGCTAAGTTTGAATGTTAGGCCCATGCACTCCCTGTTGCCTTGGATTGTGATACGGATCTGTTCTTTGGTGCGTAAGATGCTCCATGTTTGACAATTGAAAGCCAAAGAATGTACACTGCAGCTACTGTCACAGTACGATGACAGCAGCAAACCAAGGACTGAATCGTGCCATCCCGCGTGCACAGAAACTCATGGAACGAGTATGACCGACTACAGGCTAATTTGACTAATCTGTCAAAATGCTGACTATATCCATCATATGGAGTAGGTTTGGTTTTGTTTTTAAAAAAAAGCAGAACAGCAATGATGAACTTTTAAAATCAGTGGATAGCTCCTGATATCTCACTTTGCTGTCGAGAACCTTTTGGTTCTGTTCGATCTAAAAATGTGCAAGGGTGAAAAATCCACAATGGAAGCTAAGTAAGTGTTGTACTGGCAGATGTGTTAGATCACTGTATATACTTCTGCCTTAAAGGAAGCCTTTATTATCATGTTTTTAACAACTTTCTAGTGAAGCACAATCTCATGAGTTTCTTGTATAAAATAAATCGAAGTGATACAATTGTTTACACTGAGATTTTTCTAAATAAAAACTTTTTTAAAAAGCAGTCTTTCTATAAATGATACAGCACAATGAATATACAGTGAAAAGTGCAATAAATTATAGCTTGTATTTACAAGAAGCCTTTTAAATGCAAGAATCAGAGGTAAGTGCATTTAATACAAGTTTAATATTGATATAAACAATTTGCTGTTAGCTTCTGCTAGACAAACCGTGGCTACCGTGTGAATGTATCCTTAAACCAGTTCGTTAGTTGCGTGAGTTGCAGGGGAAAGGTTGGCCAAATATTTGAATAAGTAAGTTGCTGACATTTTGTCTTCCTGTAAATAAATTGTTCAACGAGAGAGTGAATGGCCCCTAAACCTTTATGTCTGAGTTACAGCTGGAGAAGTGTCCAGACTTCCTTCCTGGGCAAGTGGTAGTAGATGAAGCAGCTCCCGTGGGGGAGTGGAAGGAAGTCATGTAAGAACAAGTATATCAAGTTACACTACCCCGTCAAAAACTGACCAGGAAAGACCAGCCACGGTCCAAGTTCATGCTAGTATTTCTAACACAGGGTACAGCCAAGCCATCGTATGCTTGCAGCATCAGATTTAAAGTGTGCTCAGAGACCAAGGGACCCAAAACGTTTGCTTTGGCACAATTTAAGACGCGTACTATCATGACAGGTTTCAGAGGAGACTAACAGGAGAGATGTCATAGCAGGTCCTTACAGACAAAAGGCAATTCCTACCCTTAAATTTCATGTTACTACTGTACATGTGGTATATACTAAGTCTGACGTAGTAACAATGCTCTCTTTAGCGACCCTCTCCCCTCAGAAAAACTCACTGGTTTTGGGTGTTGGATGTCTGTCTGCTTGAACTGTAGCACACGTCCAAGCAACTGATAAGGCCAAACTGCTAGGTGAGACGAAGACCATCTCAGCCAAGTAAGCACATGTGCAGGCATATTGCTGCTTTGCGAGCTCCAGCGCTGCAGAGCTGAGTGGCCACTGCGGCATAGGGTCACGTTTTAAGAATTCCAGCTCTTTGCTCACACCACGGCATGTGGTTCCACAAGCCCTTTCCTCGCACAAGGCACATAAATGGTGTTCTGAAAGGTGATTCATCAAGCTTTTTTTTTCCCAATGTCAGGTAGTTCATGAAAGTATGGAAGGTAGTATGAAAGTTCATGGTAGAATCACAGAGTCCACGTGAAGACTGTTTGTCAGTGACATCCACAAGCTCTTACTACCATATTCCTGTATTTCTTCAAGATTACATTAGAATTATCATCGAAATAAAGAACTGATATGGCATTTAGTTTGGTAGGTGCACAGCATGGTTTGGGAACGTAATCAGGATTCATAAGATGAACCTGTTGTCAGAAAGAAAACACAATTGATATGATGGTAACTCGCAAACTCACCTATGGCTTTAGCACAAATCTGTGTGGACGCTTACCAGAGTTTGTACAATGGCGTGGTTGGTTGCGTTCATGTGTGCATTGAGTGGAAAGGAGCACTCCCCATCACAGTAGTTGGCTGCGTAGCCCTTTGGAGCGATTATCCAGTCCTTTTTAGGAAACAAATGGAACGTGATTTAAATTAAGAAGTTGCCAGCTTCTGCAGACAACTGCACCCAATTAAGACCAGCTGAAATTTTTCCACTAACATTTTCTTGAGGGGGAAAATGTGTTTTCACTGAAAGGTTGTTGGTTTTTGTTTTTTCTTTTCCCTAAGCTGTGACTTTTCCATGGACACTGATGTTCCTGTCCAAAGAATGGTGCATTGCTACGCACTTAGCTGCCACAAATGAAAAGTTTTATTCCCAAAACTGCTGCTGTGGCACTTTGTGAGGATTGTGGTTTGGACGCCTTTATGCTCCAGTGTTTCCTGCAGGTTAGGTCCTCTGGCTGAACTACCACTAGGGCCACTGGAGGAAGTTTCATCTGTCTAACTTCTCTACGCGTGGGGAAAAATGGCCTCCTTGGGCTGCAGGTGGCAGGGCTCCCCCAGCAAGGAACACAATGCCATGGAAAAAAAAACCTGACGTTTCCCCATGGGGATAACACCAAGAAAATAACAGCTTTTCTCCTGCTGCTACAAAAGAGCCAAAAGTAAATTAAAACCAAATAAATGGCCCTCGTGTAATAGTGCAGAAAGGTGGTTTTAAAGAGTCATCATCGCCAATTATCAGGAGACACATCTCCCTTGGCATCAGGTGTATGCACATCTGGGTTAGCATGAATTTTGCCACAGCAGTAACTAAGCAGCCAGCAAGCCTTGCCACAGCTTTGACTAAGCTTGTGGTGTGACTGCTGACACAAGGATTCCAAAAACTACCCAAACTACCCCTTCATTTGACAATATTTGCTCACCCGTAATTTGCTCCTGGTTAAGCAAGCTGCCCTTTGTAAAACAGTCACTCTCCTGATACACAAGCAAGCACTGATTATGTAAATACATTTGTGGTTTAGTGCTGGATAAGGGAAGCACTGCAAAGGGTGTGTGGAGGGTGAGGTTTTGCAAGCTCTGCGCACAAGAAAGTACTGAATTAAAAAAAAAAAAGAAGATGTGGACATTCACTGAAACCTGACATTTAATGCACCAGAGTCTGGGCCCTAAACAGCTTGCCTAAGACATTCCCCCTAGCCCTGCAGTGTTGCAACTAAAACCAATCTTTGGTCTACCCACTGCAGCCAGTGCAAACCCTTGGGGGCACAGGTGAGGGATTTTAACACAAGGGGAAGGTTAATATTGGGCTGATCACTAGAAAAATTTGATTTCATTAAAACTGGTACTTAAACCATTCATTCTTCCTTATCATTAGAGGTATGCGGATACGAGCCCTTGCCGTGACTCCCACGAGTGACAGAGGATGGCTGCATATCTGTATCTCATAAAATATCACGCTTCCTCTGGATTCTGTCAAGTGTCACAACTATCAGCATTTATTTGCCCTTCCCCGTGACTGGTTTTAGCGGTGAGGCACAAGGGACATTTTAAGGCATAATGGCAGCCTCGAGTGGAATTATCGTGACACTGTTTAGCTAACATTTCATAACAAAACGTCTAGTTTACCCAGTGAGAAACATCACACACCTGCCATCCCAAGTCTTGGAAGCTAACGTAAAGTTCATGCTTTCTGCACGCTGTTTTTAAGTCACTGCTGTTGTAATCTGTTAGGATAAAAAAGAAAAAAAACAGGAGTTTAGAAAGTTAAAGAGGTAGAGCATCACTGGAGCACACAGCTGGGCAGATGTGTGCACCGCAAAGAAGAGTGTTGAGGGACAGCCAGAGCAGGGCTGAGGTTTTTAGGACACCTATGGGAATGGAGGCACCCAAGTAACAGTGACTGGCTTAGAACTCCTTCAGCCTCCCTTAAAAACCTGATGAGCAGTGCTCATAAAACACCTCCACTAAAATAATTTCTTCAAAATAAATCTGTTCTGTCACCCGGCATGTGCCACATCCCTTGCACAGCTCTGATGTCCTGCAGCAAAAAAAGCCATGTGCTTTCCCCCAGGCCTGCCCAGCTGGTTGCTCCACATCACACCAAGGTGCCTCTCAGATGTGTATTATCCATACTTTGCAGTACTTCCCAAAGCCCACCACAACAGGAGTTGACGAGCTCTCACCATTAACTTGCTCTGTGCTGCCACCATTGCACAGAGGAGTACACGGTGCCCAGCTCTGACCTTTGCCATAGCACATGGCAAAGTTCTGTCCATGCAGAAGTTGCTCTGATGACACCACAAAATGCAGCTTTTGACTGCAAATGGAATTTCCTCTCTATATTTGGAAAGAAAGGCAGCTCCACACATGAGCACCTGGGACCATGGCGAAGAACAGACACATGCTGTGACAGAGGGGCCTTTCACTTCCCAACAGCTGCCCAGATCCAGCTAGGCTGCATGGCCCAGCAGCCATGCCCAAGAGCTCATGGCAGGGCAAAGAAAACACAACATCTGCGACAGGAAGCAAAAGAGCCAGCCTGGAGCATGGATGGGGACACCAACATGCTTGTCCCACAGACAGGGGCTGGGGCAGGGCCTGGACTGGCCTCCCAGTTCTCTACCGATGGGGCCTCCACTCCTGTTGCATGCTCTGCCTGCGGCCCGGCACACTGCCATACAAGGGCGGATGCCACGCGTGGATGCTGAGGCCTCATTTGGGCCAAGAAGCCCCCAGTGCCCCTAACACTGCGTGAAAGAGCACAGTCCCAGCGCAGCTTTCCACAAACGCGGCAGCTGGGATAGAAAAATATTTTTAGTGACTTTTTCCTTGGCTCTGAATAAGCCTTTCTTTTTCTTCTCTCCCCCCAACCCCAAGTTGGGGAACTACAAGTGCAAATATTTATTCAAAAGAAAACTATAATACTAAAAGCACATCCAACTGACATTAAGGGCAGCCCAGCATCACAGCTGGGTACAGTTAACACTGAGGTCTGAAAAAAGCCCCACACCTCAAAACAAACCCAGCCTCCAAACCGCCACAGATTAGGGAGCTGTTTTTAGAAGCCGTTTCGGTTTTAAACATTTGGGATTGCATTACAGGCTTTCAATAGCTTTGCTTCAATCACAGACGTAACCAGGTGAGCAGAGCCAGCTCTCAGGCTGCTGCAGCATAAACGTGCTATTTCAGCCATGCCTAGTAGCTTGGGTTTTTTCTGTTCAACCTTTCCATTTGCAAACCAGACATACCAAGCTGTAACCAGGGTGTGGGTTGGTTTGTTTTGTTGCTTGGGTTGTTTTTTTTTTATTTTTTTTTGTTGTTGTTGTTTTTAAAGAAGCTTTTTAGTCCTTGAAATTCCTATCATGAGATGTTTCTAAAGGGTCTGGTCATGAGGGGAAAAAAATGAGAAGATACTTTTGGTGGTCAAAGGTTAGTACCTGAAAACACGACTTAATTGTTCTACAGGAAACATGCTGTTCAGTAGGGAAAAGCATCTGTGTTTAAGGACAAGAGGAGGCTCAGGAGAGACCTTTTTGCTCCCTGAAGAGATGTTGCAGTGAGGTGGGGGTCAGCCTCTTCTCCCAGGTAACAGTCATATGATGAGAGAGAATGGCCTTAAGTCATGCCAGGGAAGGTTCAGTTGGATATTAGGAAAAACTGTTCTCAGAAAGAGTGGTGAGGCACTGGCACAGGCTGCCCAGGGAGGTGGTGGAGTCACTGTCCCTGGAAGTGTCCAAGAAACGTTCAAGACGTGGCACTGAAGGACATGGTTAGTGGGCATGGTGGGGATGGGTTGGACTAGATGATTTTAGTGGTCTTTTCCAACATTAATGCTTCTATGATTCTACTCCTAACCAATGAGGCAGAGCTACAATATTTCCCAAACACGAGTTACCCGTTACCTATGGGAAAGGGGAAGAAGGTGAGAAAACAGGAGTGGGAAGGAACACTGTGAGCAATCAGAAGTTTAAGAAAACAGAGGAAAAAATTACTGCTTAGTGAATAGAACATGCTATGAGTCTTTTCTCACACTCTGTGAAACTGGCCCTAAAAATCCTGTATGTCACCAAATTCACACCCTCCATCACGCACCAGCTACTGTCCATCCCAGGTGGACATCATCACACATAATGATCCATTCCTGATGGTCCAGGGCTTGGCACATGCCCTACAGCCACGTAATTATGAGTCAGAAAAGAGTTTCTGATCAAGAGCTCAAGCTCACTGAACTAGTGAACCTGGCCTCCAAGACACATTATCCCCAGTCCCTGGAAAGCAGTGTCAGCTGCCCCAGGCCAGTGTGCTCAACTGTTTTAGCGCAAATTGCCATGCTCAGTGCCAGAGACATCCACAACCTCTGAGAGTTCACAGAGCTGCTACAGAGTTCCTACAGACTCACTGTAGGTTTAGCACATTTTCTGGTCAGAAACACCAGCTTGGCACTTGGCTGCAAGACTGAAAAAAATCAGCAGCAACAAAACCCAACCATAAACCTGTTGTTCTGTACTTAAATTAGTCCCGAGCTTCTTATAGGGCAGCACAGTCCCAGCAGCAGAGCTAGGGTGGCTCTTCTCTGTTGTGACTGCCCTCAGTGAGGTAGCACTGCAATGCAAGCCTGCCCCTCTGCCAGCACAGATGTTTTTCTTACGGCTGGACGCTGGCATTTGCATCACTGAAAAGGGAGAGGGAATAGTCTGACCCTAACGATCTTCCTCCTACTGATAGGTACACACCAACCTCAGATTTCCTACAGCCTCTCCCATGTTAAGTGCTGGCAAAGAAGATATAAATATTTACTTAGATCGAGCTGCCTGAGAATACCCTCACTGCTCCCAAGGTGCCAGTTTACCAAATTCCACAGGGTAATTAATCGCCTTTGTGGTCCCAAATAGCTCTGGCAGATGTCTCCGAGGCCAGCCCCTTCTTCTTGGTGTTTGACTTTGGTGATCAGTCCAGATGACGCCGGTGTAAACCGATCGCATGGATAACAACAGCCCACTTCACACGAAAGCGGCCTGCTGTGGAGGAACAAGGGGAGATGGCGGGCTGGAGAGGACATGCATGTGGCAGCACACACAGGAATGCTGGCTGTACCACACCTGAGGGCTCCACTAAATGGAAGATTTGTTGCAAGACAACATTTATAAACAAGATCCCTGCCACTGTGGGATCATTTGGCCTTATTTCCCTTTAGTTCTTGCATGCACTGCCCTTTGTGGTATTGAGCTCCCACATGCGCAGGGAAACCTGCCTGGAGTGCCACACAGCATATGAAGCTTTGCATGGAAGTGCTGCCTTGAGGGCCCCTCTGCTTTGATGGAGCACCTCATGTTATTTGCCCTGGAGCCTCTGAGACTGAAGAGAAGGACCCAAGAAGGGAGTGTTCCATGAATCACAGAGCATCTTTTAAAGGAAAGAACCCACAAGGGTCACTGAGTTCAACTCCTGGCTCCACACAGAACCACTCAGAATCACCGATGGAGAAGCTGACCATGCAGCAGCAATGCTTGGACACTCAAGGGCTGCTGCCTCTTGGGCTGAAGATACTCCAACTCCTCTGGTAACAACATGGTCAGCCCAGAGCCTGGGGCCATGGGCTGAGCCCACTGCAAAAATGGTTGGGCGATGACCTCCAGACCTTGCAAGAAACAGAGAAACACCTGCACTCTCCTCCCAGACACCTCGTGCCTCCATGTCCTGGGCCTGAGCTGACGCGTGATTTTCTGCCTCAACAACCAAAACCACTTTCTCTTTTATCCAGCTCATCCTTCTTCTGCAGAAGAGCAGAGCTCAGATCCAGGAATGCATTGACGCAGGACTCTATGTCAAAGCAGTTTGTAACCGTGGGGGTTACTCAGTTCTGCTTTATATAAGCCAGTTGTAACTACATGTTTGTAATTCAGGGAAATAAGCGTTCTTGGCGAAAAACTACAGACTATTTGGATTCTTATGCCACAGCCATAGCCTTAGCTTCTAAGTGCTTGGTACAGACTGCAAGACAAGAACTGCACATCACAGGGGACACAGCAGGGTCCCAGTCCTGCAGGCAGTGGTGTGCCTTTGCACAATCCTTGCCTTACCAGATCCAGAGCCAAGTCCAGCAGCACACTTCAAGGGCTCCTAAAAGTGGGATTTGGAATTCTTTCCATTTTTAGATCATTTTAGATTTTTATTTTTTTTTAATACTACTATAACCTAAATTAGAGCATCATTTGGAAAAGAGATTCACTTTTGGATTGAAGCAAAAAAAAAAAAAAAACAACCAACCAACAAACCAAGTGTTCCCTAAAGGAAGGAAGGTTCAATCCACAAAACAGCACCAGCTCCAGCCAGCTGCCAGGCTCTCCAGGAGGGAAACTGCCCTCAGGCTCTGATAGGTTGTATCTCTCTCTGCTGAGGGAGAAGCCTGCACCAAAAACCTGATGAGATGCAAGATACAAGGAAAGAGGAAGAGGTGCAGGCCAGGACCACGCATGGTACTGCATTAGGATCCAAGGCAGACGCATCTGGGCACCAGCAGGAGCAAGAAGACTGTCAGAGTAACCTCTGGACCGGCATCCTGCTTTGTCCCATGGCAAATGCTCCCCCGGCCCTGCTGTGCATCAGTGGAGCATGGACACAGGAACTCACTCCACTAAAAAAGAAAAAAAATATTCCCTGTCATCTCATCAACGCTAAAAACACACATTGGTTCATGGAGTCATCCCTGCTGGGTCACCGGTGCCTCTCAAGCTATTAAATCAACCACTTCTTAAGGAGAACAGACTCTGAGAGTGTCACACTTAGAAAGGAAAATAAGCTGACACAGTCTCTCTTTTCTAAACACAGAAACCAAACAAACATACATCTTAACTTTAAATTCCCCTCCTTTTCCCCGCCTTAAATCCACAGAGGCTCAACTATACCTTGTTGATGACTGAACTGCCAAATTCCAAGTTTTAAATTAAAGCTGTCTTTGAGCTACGAGAGCTCAAAAAAAGCACTTGAGACCACAGAACAGCCAGCTACGTTTTTTTCCCTTTTTGTCTTTTTATACTTTCATAACCTGATGCCTGGTGTAGTCAAGAAGGCAGCAGTGTAAAAACAGCCCTTTGGCCCAATATATCTTTTCCCTCTGGAGCTTTGAACTATCTCTCTTAATTTAATAGTACTCAAAACTTGTTTTTAGCACTGCAAAGCTTGTGGAGCTAAGGAGGAGAAGCTGGAGCCCATCCTGACTGCAGTGAGTGCCTACGTGCATAAATAGTACCCATGCTCTAGGCAGGGTAGTTGTTCATCCAGTAGACCCCAACAAAGTGCAATAGGAGGGGGTGCCACATGGATGCTGGCTCCCTGCGTCCCCTCCCAGCCCACTCTCCCCAGCTCTCCTGCCAGCCCCAGAGGACAAAGCATGTCCAGTGCTACTATGGGCGCAGCCTGCCCACTGCCCACGCATGCTAGAGAAAGCAGCCAATGGATTCACACTGAAGTTTTGGCCACGCTGGCTTATCTCCATATGCTGGGTCTGAGCGTACACTGACAACAGGCAACCACCTCTCTTCCTGGAGGTATGGTCATTTATAGGCGCTGGAAAAGCAGGGATCCTACTGGAAAAGAAGGGGGCAGCATAAGCAAATTAATCAAGTAGCTTGGAATGGGCTGAAATGTTTGAGAGGAAAGAAGGTACGTGATGAATGAAGGACTGCAGGGCTGTGATTTAAGGCAGAGCAACTGGAAAGCAGACAAGATGTACACGGCAGGACTTTCTCAGTTTCTGACAGAATTTCAGAGCTGTCCCACCATCACGTAACAGCACTCCTACGTTTGTTGTACAACACCTGCAATGTGCAAACTTTCCACAGCAAACAAGCAAGTCTGCTTGCACATCTGGTATCATACATCACCATTTACACGGCTGTTCCCACTGGGGGGAAAAAAAAGAAATCTTGTGTTGTTGTACCAGTTTTTCCAAAGAAAACCAAGAGAGGATCCTGCTGGAGATGCATACGTGCAGTAAAACAGATCGCAGTGTAAACCAAGATGGAGTCTTTTAAATATGGCATTTTACGTGGTGTGATTCTAGGCAAATACTGAATTCAATCTCTGTGACTTCACTGGATGGTCTGGATTCCAGCCTAGGTTTGAGAACTCCTGTAAGTCTCCTTACATTAGATTCCTACTCCTGTTCTACTGCAAATGCAACCTGCGCCCCCAAGCATCCCACTTCAGATTCCCTTTCTTGCTTTTGTACATCAATGCAAACAGAAACATCACAAGAGGAGACTCCATTTCCCAGCCAGAAAGAGTTTTTCATAGTTACCTGTGACAGTTGACACCCTGGAAACATCCTGAGCCTGAGTGGAGCGGTTTCGATTTTGCTGCTTGCGCCTGCTTGTCGCTGACCTTGTAGTCCGGATGTGGACTTCGCTCACTTTGAAGAATGCCACCATGAAAGGCTGCTTGTCATAAGGGCCATCTCGCCCTATAAGGCCTGCTTCTCTAGGATTTACACTGAAACCTTCAAATCGAACAGGAAAGTGAGAGTTAGATAAACTGTGCAGTTGGATTGCTATTTCCAGATCTGTGGCATCCCCAGGAGCACTATTTCCTCTCTTCTTGATCATGCTGTTCCTCTTTTATTGCTACACACTTCTCTCCTGCCACTATAACCTACTGACATTTTTACAACAGCAACCCCTCCACCTGGGACAAGAGGCTCCATCGTGGCACTCAGCTCTTTGGTACCCCTATGGTATCTCTACTCCATTTTAGGCCTTCAATAGGTATAGAGAAAGATACATGAAACATGAAATCTGGATGTCTCAGGATATTAGTTCTGCTGCTGGTGAAACAGAAGGAGCAGAGATGAGTTTAGGAGATCTTTGAGGAAAGCAGAGGGCAAAGAAACAAGGTGAACTGTTCAGAGTACAGGAATGGGCCCTCAGCACATTTGGGGAGGCACTAACATTTCCTCAGGGAAAAGAGCAGTCGGCCTGGTCTCATTCGACTCCACAAGTGTACCAAACTCTAAGATGAAGTGATAAAAAGAAAACAAAGTTGAAGGCTGGTTCCTATAGAGATAAGGTGTTGTCGTCTTTTTCTGTCACCTTGTGCTCAGCTAGATCTTTCTCTGTCCCCATTGCTTATCCTCCAAAACCCAATCTCATATTCCCTTGCAGACTCTTCTCAACTTTTCCATCTTTCAAATTTTTCTGTGAAATGCTATCATTTCAGCTGCCCTCACCAGCCTATGAAGGCAGGTTGCTCATTCCCAGCATTACAACTGGACGCCGTTAGCACCACTTCCAGACAGCATCCAAAAGGCTTGTGAGATGAACTTGCATTAACTGGTCCATGACCTACCGTCGCGGGTCACCACGCTCAGCTGGAGTCCCATGTTGTGCTGAGGATTCATCACCCACATGTTACTGGTGGCAGTGACATCAAACTCCAGCCAGCCCTCCTCCGAAGCCCACACTGCCCGCGTATCCAGCAGAAACAGGTCAGAGGCTCTGCAGAGAAGAGTGATGACAAGATAGTGATATCTGGGTTTTTCCTCCCTAGCTTTTGCTGTTATAGTGCTGGGGGAAACAAAAGCTGAAATTACTAAAAGCAATATTTACAGCTATTAAAAAACAACCCCCAAACTCTGCCTGTTTGTATCCAGAGTTCTTCCACAACATGCACATGCTTCTGCATGTGAAACAAGATTGCAAAGTTTTTTCCACTGTTTTCTAGGCTGGAGGAAAGGAATCTCAGTCCTTAGGTCTGGGCGTTTCTCCATCAGCAAGATTCATAAGACACTCTTCTTCCTGAAGAGAGTAATTCTAGCCCTGGCAGGATAGCAGTCAAATTACCAGCACTTCCAGGCATTCAATGGCTTTTTTGAAAGAGTTTTAGTGGTTTCAGCCCAACTTCCACAAAGCAATCTACCACAATTGACAAAAATAAAAATTAAAAAAATCCAGTAATAGGCCAAGCATCAAAAGCTGAAACAAGATGAACTATCATATGGCCCATAAAAACATTTTGCTATGGTTTAGAAACATGGATCAGAGAGGGCTGTTCCAAGGGTGTTGGTACTGGCTCTCCTTCATGGGCTTCAGCTTCAAATGCTATCGAATCTGTGCCTTTTCCACAGGATCAAGCACACACAAAAATCCAGCTCAAAGAAATCAGCTGTAGAAGGACCCAGAGAAATCCTGCGTACATATTGCATGCGTAACTTTTCTGTATAGAAGAGTTACAATTCCTGTCCTTAACCTGGGACCAGCATCACAAAGTGGATACCAGGCACCAGTCTCATCTTCACCTGCCTCTGCCCCTGTGGAATTTTTTTTCTAACAATAACTTACTGGAAAAACAGAGTACCTGTCCCTTCCACCCATCAAAGGTTAACTTCAGGAAAAAAAAAGAAGTTTTGATTGAGTTACATTTTATTTTTGGCCAACTGCTATGTCATACTGCCCAGCAGCTTGGTTTACATGAGATCACACATGGAAAAATAAGCACTTAAGTATATTAGGGCTCCTTGTGCAGCTATTTTTACAACATGGAGGCCTTCCTCTGCCTCACTGGTAGCTGCACTCTGTGGTTGACTCAGCAGCCTTTCCCACAGCAGTCTTTGCCACCACTCCCCTAACGGGAAGAGGGTTCGGGGACAACTCTGACCTTCCCCTCCAAGTGCAGCAAGTGGCTGGGACACCTTCAGCACTATCAATCCCAAATCAAACAGGTCTGGCTGCAAAGCCGCTGGGAGCACTGTAAGAGCAAACCCTGTATACATCTTCACGAACACTCAAGCATGTGGAATTAGTCAGCTCTGCAAAAATGTAAAGAGGAGGCTTAGACCTTAATTCACAGAATCACACACAGAATGGTTTGGGTTGGAAGGGACCTTTAAGATCATCTAGTTCCAACCCCTCTGCTACAGGCAGGGACACTTCCCTCTAGACCAGGTTGCTCAAAGCCCAGTCTCTAGAACTCCACCATCTTTCTAGGAAGTCAAATATGCTTCATTTGAAGGTTTTTGTTTTCTTTTCGATTTTATCTATAATTTCTAACTCAAATGACACAACAATCTCTTCTCATAACAACACCAAGTCTTCAGTCTTTCCTTACAAATCATTTTCAAGACTCGACTATTCCCACTGCAATTTTATAGACCCAGCTTCAATCAAGATCTGACTGATCCGGAGCACAGTGGAGGGATAATCTTCATGCATCTCAGAGACTGTACTTCTACTCACATACCACAGAATAGTATTTTGGCTTTTTCACAAAACTCACGCTGTTAACTCATGATCGCCTTGTGATTCACTATAATCCTTATATTCATGCTGCTGAACTGCAAAGTACCCAGTTACTTCCTAAAAGGTGTATTTACATCAATGAATTGTCATGCCTAAATGTAACTCTTCTTTCTACCAAATCACACTTTTTTCTTCCATCATTATTAATTTGTTTAAAATACGGATTTGTCTTCCACTGGGTCTCCCCCATGTCAGTGTCCTCCAAAAATTATATAATAAAAAACTGTCTGACCAAGGTACAGTGCTACCAAATGAGAATGCTTCACTTTAGCCCAGTATCTCACACTGTCTCTGGACAAATTTAAATTCATTTGTTAAATGCAGAAAAAGGGACAAGTGGGCTTTCCAATCCAGTTAACAATTTGTAAAAAAAGGGTTCAAACAGGACTGTTTTTCAGTCAGTTCCTCCATTCAGCTGGCTTTTGCCTTGCTTGGCTGGATGAAGTAATGCAGATTCAGGTACTGCAGATACCACGCATACCAGATATTAGCATGTAACATGCTCATATTTTCTGCTTAAGTCTGTTTTCAGTTAATGTTTGTCACTTGAACCTCACCAGGCTACAAAACATTGTGACTTGGCATTCTCCTGCTTCTAGAATTATGTGGGAAACCACCTGCAACTGCTGCCATTTGTGGCAACATAGCTGCCAACAGAGCAACAGGCTTCAGTGATATGAATCCCTCACTCCTCATCTTGCTCCTAATACGTTCACATGGAAATACAGCCACCTGACTGCGTTTGCATGTCTTTTTCTTTTTTTTTTTCTTTTTTTTTTCCTCAAATTCTGCTTTCTAAAGACCACGGAGAACACATTTATTCCAATGCTCTCCTATTAGGACTGCAAAACAAAGAAGGGAAGTGTAAGAGCTATTGCTGCTGCACAGCCTTACTCCCACTCCTGATGCTGGACTGTAGGCTGACTTTGCCAGGGACCATTTTTGTTCTCTATATTTGCTTACTGGGTCCGTGCTCTATGACATTGCCTGTTTCGAAAGTTGGAGCTCACACACAGCAGACAAGCAGAGGTTTCCTGCAAGCAAAAGATGTTGCTGGATAAAGGAAAAACAACATCTGAAACTGGCAACTAAGTCTAGTGGAGACAGTTTGCCCCCACTTGCATATGCACCAGCTTCTCCTCTGCACTAAACAATGCCATAGACTTCCCCTTACAGCTAGGTCAAGAAGGAAATGGTTTGGGAAGAAGTCAGATACCATGTTGAAGAATGCTGTACACAAGCAAATGCAAGCCCATATTCAAGGAGAACTCTTAAGGGTGGACAAGAAGGGGAGAAATGAATCATACAGTGGCTGTCACTTGAAGCTAAGTATTGAACTTCTAGTCACATTCTAGTGATCCCATTGATGCCATGCAGTGAAGAGGGCAGTGGCCTTCTATGAAAAAGTATGCAACCACGTATAGGGTAACTAATTGAAATATTTGTGAAAACTTCAGCAGTTAAGAATAATAGAGGCAAGATGGGAGAAGAGGAAGGGAGCATGAAGAATAGGAAAAACTAGAAGAAAGCATGGAAAAAAAAATGCATGAGCCAGCACCTTTGACCGGAGAGGAAAGAATATCTGCTCTCAGACTATCATTCCTAAAAAGCAGTCAGTCCAGAATTTTCACAAGCAAGCAATTCTGCATGTAAAGGACATCAACAGGACCCCTGGCGCCTGCAAAGTCTGGAGGACTTTAAAATTTAGTGTACAGAAATTTCATCACCAAAACAGGCACCTTCTTAACATCCTCTCTGCCTAAACCTGCCTCAGGGTGTTTATGCAACTGTTGTTACATCTTACTGTTACTACAGTGTTCAGTAGTCTTACATATTTTCAGTGTGCCTAACCATGCAGACAGGTTTAACTAACAACTTCCACATTAAGGGTGCTGCAGGCACAATATGTATTATTAAGGCGAAGCAAGAGGAACTAAGCCAATGAGCTAAAAAACCTTCCTGAGACAAGATAGGACTTTAATCGTAGAATGGCTTGGGTTGGAAGGGACCTTAAAGCCCACTCAGTTCCAACTCCTGCCGTAGGCAGGGCAGCCACCCACCAGCTCAGGCTGCCCAGGGCCCCATCCAACCTGGCCTTGAGTGCCTCCAGGGATGGAGCACCACAGTTTCTCTGGGCAGTCTGTGCCACTGCCTCACTGCCCTCTGGGTAAAGAATTTCTTCCTATCACCTCACCCAATTTCCTCTTTTAGTTTAAAGCCATTTAAAGTCAGTCCTCCTCCTGCTTACAATCTCTTGAAGTACTGACAAGCTGCAATGCGGTCTCCCAGGAGGAAGATGCAAGCTAGGGATTCCTAACTCAAACCAGGATCTCTCTGTTCAGGATCAGGGCCCAAAAGTATCATCTCAAGTCCCAAGAAAGAAATGGACGTGTTTCCACGGCCTTCAGAAGACACTGGTGGAGGACTGAGAAGCTAAGGTCAGAGTAATCACAAGTGGCTGCAATAAACAGAAAGAAATACATAGTTTACCGGAGAAACGGAGCCTGTGTGATTCAGAAGGCAGGATTTAGCTCCAGTGTCCACAGAGAGCAATATGATTTGTCAGATATAAATATCAAATATAGCTACTATTCTTAAAACCGGCATCCCAACCATGCACTCAGGGCATTTGTAGGAGAAACAGCTTGCATTTAATTTCAGTGCTTTTCCCCCCCTTAAGAAAAATATTTTGTTAACTGAAACCTCTGTGTAAACCTTTCAAGAAAATGTCTCTGGGTGTTAATTCTCTTTAATTGAACACTAATTAGATTAGAATTTAGTCAAATTAGTAACCAGGTCAAGTGATTAATCTAAGTAACTACACTTAGTGAAACGTTCCCATTAAAGTAATTTCTCTGTTTTGGCTACACATTACAACATGGAACTTTGCTACACCAAAAACACCAAAGCTATAAAAAGCTAAATATAAAGAAGCATATGTTGAGCTAAATTTTCTACTTTCCCACCCTCCCTGGCTTTTTTTTCCCTGAGAAGGCAGGAGTTTTACCAGGGAGACAGTGAGAATAAACAGAACTCTCACCTTCAAAATGACCAAGTTAAAGGTCTCTTATTTTAATTACAGAGCTCAGAACAACATTTTTGGCCCAACTTCAAAGCTCACAATTACCCAGGTGTTTAAAGGATTGTTACGCATCAACAGCCATTTACCAAAGCATTAATTACTCTAAATCTCTAAAACTTTCCTCATCTGAACCTTTTTGTTTACTTTTCTTCAAAGACAAGTTGACATAATAGTCTAGACTGCCTAACAGCAGTTTCTCGAAAGGGAATTTTGAACAGAAATGCACAGGATTTACATTTTAATTAACACACTTAGTAAATACTCTTTTCTTTTGAGTACCTCTGGATCTGAGTCTCTAGTTTGTACAGACAGTGCCTCTCTATAAAAATGATTCTGCACATAGCAAACAACAAAGATTATTTGCTCTTATCAAAAAATGACAAATAATGCACTCTTACAAATCTTACAGAGTTGAATGGAGCTCTAAGTAGAATAAAACCTGAAAATCACAGCCTTTTCAAAACTGTAGATCCACCATCTTTCAGAAGATGCAAGTCCTGTGAATTCTTAAAAAATGTTTATTACTTATAGAACATACTGTATGTGGAGCTCATACAGCATCAGGTACTGCCAACAGATACTATATAAAGCCCTAACAACTTTGTATGTTTAAATGACCATTACTCCAGAGATTTAAAAGCACCTTACAAAATCTCATCCATCAACACTCATTCGTGTACAGAGCTTCAGGCAAGGAAACGCCTGCACCTGCAACAAGCTGTCATGGAAAGCAAAGGCAGTCTCTGTCATTTTAGGAAAAAGCAGACAGACTCAGTTTAACTGACTTGAAGAAGCTGTGCCACCTCTAGGCCAGGGGAAAGGATGTGCCCATCCTATAAGAAGTCTTCAGAAATTAGAAAGAAAGTATTAGATGCTTCTGGCCTGCAAATGAAGCTACTTCCAAGACTAAATAGGAGGCCAGCAAGTGGGTACTAATTTGAGGGGAAAAACACAGAACGGAGTGCAGGAACGCATCTGAAGGAACAGGCAGGTCAGCTGGGCTTCACTCTGCTCATACCACCACTGCTTTGTTTGATAAAAGCTCCCAGGTGCTAAAAAGGCTGTCCTGTGTCACTGCAATTGCCCCTGCAGGTAAAGTCTGCAGGGACGTCGGATTAACTCCTGTTGACTCACTGGAAGAGCAGAGGGGTTTTAAGGCTGCATCTGGCAAAGAGGTGAGAAGCCTTGAGCTGGTTGGTGGATGTGGTCGCCCACCCCAAGACTATGCAAAGCTCAGCCTACATGTCCGTGATAAATCCCAGCAAAGCCAACACTGATACTCGAGTGCAAAGGTATCTTTCCACATCCAGCTCAAGGTTGTGAGCTTCACAGCTCTCAGGAATGAACATTTCACCCACAACAATAGTGACAAAAAGAAATCACCCCAAATCAGAAGTATAGGACACACATTTCTTATTTCCTTGACAATGATTTAAGGACACTAGAGGGACATTCTAGTTGCAGTGACAGTTAAGAGTACTACACCTTAGCATTTTTGAGCCATGGAGGAGAGCGTAAATGGGTAGTATTTAAGAGAAACAAGGTACTTATGTAGCATTCTTTAGTTTTAGTAGAAAAAGCCATCTGGTTGTGGAACTGTTAAGTCTCATCCAGAATAACTTTGACTTTTAAACTACTAAGAACAGCCACCCAACAACACAACAAATTGCATACACACGGTGGGAGTTGAACTGAAATGCTGACAGACACTTCTCTATAGCATCATGGAAACAGCTCTATCATATACAAATATATGCACACTGTATACAAACCTGACCCTAACTTGAAACAGATTGATGCTGGCTTTGTCATCTGTGTTACACAACCCAGTCCAAAATCCAGTTGAGGACAGATATTTATTTTTTAAGCTATAAACACTGCCGGCAAATCATTTTGCCCTTTAGATTAGAAGCTCGGATCGTATTTGTATAAATATCCTGTTGCAAAGAGGAAGACTTTATTACTGCTGTAACTGGCAGCTAAAAAGCGATGACAGCCTTAACTCTTCCGTAGCTGTGCTCAGCAGAAGAACATGTTCTTCAGGCAGCAGCTGCAGAGGGCACCCTGAAGTCCACGTGTGTCTCATCACATCGGAGGAATCTCTCTCAGGTTCTCATATTTCATTCCAGGTGCAAATGAAACTGTTTAATAAATGCTGGCCATTAAGGTATGGTATCTGCCTTTGATCACTAGCACAGGCCTCTGTGTTTTTCATATATCGGTTGTTTAGACAGTGTGGGAGTGTTGCGAGGTCTGCATTAACAGGATATTTACACTTGAAAACACACTGATGATCCAAACTGAGGACTAACATCTTTGATCAGCCACAGACTGCCTTCCCTCCCTGCTCCTGACCTGACACCTCGCTGGGTGAGAGTGAGGAAGCATCGAGAAAGGAGAAAAAAATTAATGATCTGTTTCCAGAGACAAACTAATTTCCTCCTTTCCCTTGCGAAGGTCTCACTTACATGGCAATCCAATCCCAAAAGCGATTGGAATTCATAGAGGGCTGTGCCGGTCTTCCACAAAACCAGTTCTTCACCTCAGAAACAAGCCCATGCTTAGCCCAAGAGGGACAAGTATTGGAAAACTAACTCCACTTGCACTCCTAATCTGACATTTTAGCTGATCTCCCTATTTTCTACACATAACAATATAAGAAAAAAATAGGAAGAAAGAAGAAAAATCCCACCTCATCCTTCCAACAGGCCACACAGTCCACCTTGATCCCCAAAGCCATCCTGCTCAGAGCAAACCAGAGGCCACCCCAGCGCTGCCACGCACATCTCTGCTCCACAGTCAGAAATCCACCCAACCAACAGCTGACCTGTCCTGAAGGTTTCATTCATCTCTCCTCAACATCCCACAGGCATCTCCAGCAGTTTGTGCTGTGACAAAACGTGGCTGCGAGCTGTGGTTTGGTTATAAAACAAAAGCTTAGTTTCCAGGCACTATTTTTTTTTTTAACCTTATGAAAGGGTAGAAGAAATGGGGAGATGAAAATATTACTGACACAAGTGAGTCAGTATTAAAAATGTTTTCTTTTTGAAGAGAGAATGTGCTTAGACCACACTGTCCACAATGTGTGTTTCATTGCCTGGAGACTCCATGAGTATCGCTTTCATATTTCTGATTGCTTTTAACATGGAGAGTGCCAAGTTGCTCCCTGAAGGTTTCCTGCTGTTTCAATAAGCATTGATCTCTGAGCATCCACACTCTTTCTGCACACAGCCCTACCTAAGAGAAAGTCTCAAATGGCTGCATATAATCTTTTCTTTTAGCCTCGCCTATGCTGGCAAAAATAAGTTTGATAATTCAGCAGAAGGTAGAGATTTTAAGTCTCAGGTTTTGTTTTGCTTGTTGCCAACACGCTGTGCCCTAGGGAGTTACCAGCGATGCCCTGTGATTCTGCTAAGTGGAGCCCACGTTTGGATTGGAGTCACACGCTGACACTGTTATTCCCCAGATTATCTTGGTTTTTTGCTCAAGTAATTCTGAATTAAGCCACTCCCCTAAACTTCATCAAACCAATAGGATAATTCCATGCTGTGAGCTTGGGTGATAATTTGGATTTATCAAATCTTCCTCTTTACTCTCTTTACAGATCTCCCGCCTCTGCAAACTCTTTTTTTTTTTTTTTTTTTTTTTTTTTTTTGAGAGGAAAGGGAAAGTTTTCTCACTTATATTTTTTTTCCTCAGAGGTATACACTATCTTTCTGAGGAGGTTAAAACCCATTTATGCCAGGTGCCCTGGTAAGGGTTGTCTGCAACCAAAAGTACTTTATTATCTACAAATAACTTTCCTGAGCAGAAGGAGTATTTGCTAACAGAACAAGATGAATGAAGTTGCTACTTCAACTCCTAGTATGTCACCTGCTAGCTCACGAGTTAAGCTTCAAGATCAGTACAGACTCTTCTTTATGCAATAAAATGTCATCATATGTCAGGAAATATCAGGCTGTTATTCAAACTATTAGTCTAAAGGAAGTGTGACACAATATTTTTTTTTTTTAAGTCAAAGCCAGCTGTTATTTTTTGGCTCATAAGATGTCCACTAAAATGCAACAGAAGCCTTACAAATATTTAGCAAGTTCCTTCAAAAAAATAGTGTTTTTTTTTTAAACCTTCCACAGTTTTCAGCAGGAAAAGAAAACCCTACACTCCAAATTAGTGCACTGCAATAAAAGGGGAAAAAAAAGAGCACTTAAATTTCTACACCCTTCCCTCTCCCCCCCCCCCAGGAAAAGCAAGTGAACTGATGATAAAAATAAAAGCTAGTCAAAGAATACAACTCCTTTAGGTATCCCAGAAGAATTTGAGGCAAAACAACCAAAATAACCCAGCCATTTTTTCCCCCTACTAAAAGATATTAGCGAACAACTACAACTTTTTACTGTTTGTTTTCAAGAATGTTTATCGGCCACAGCCTACCCACGTCACCAGTGTGGCTGTATGTGTGAACCTCCAGCAGGAACAGCAGCCCACAGAGTCAGAACTTACACTGAAGGTAATGCTGAGGGTAAGCAGCTTCTAATAGCCTGTCTTTTTAACACCTGCATATTTTAATACTGAGAGGTTGATTAATATATATACCTCTATAGATACATACAGAGAATTCCTACATGTGTACACATTTATACACAAACACGTTTTCATAGGTGCTTTTATATTTAACATAAACACAAAACCGTCCTTTGGGCTGAAAGGACAATGTGTGAAAAAGGTCATCTCCTTTTCACAGCTGTAAGAACCAGTGAGTCGCATTTTGCCACTCTCAGTGCACAGATGGTGTGGCAAGTCCTGCAGACTCACCCGAATCACGAGTTCCTTTAGCCAAATATATCCCTCCTTCCCACCAGCAAAAATAAATAAATAAAGGAGAAAAAGAAACAAAAAGGGAGCCTTGAGGGACTGGATGAGTCAGAGGTCAGTAATGAACTACAGACACTCATCTCTAGGTCAGCAGTTCACACTGAGCCCATGGCAGGAAGGATAACGAGCTGCTGGCAGTCTGGACCTAGAGGAAGCTGCCTCACCATTCCCAGACTCAATAGCATGTCTAACAGTAGGAGGAAGGAGGACCACGATGAAGTAAACTGAAAGAACTGACACACTCACCAGCTTCCCATTGAGACTAGTTTGGAGACCAGCATCCGAGATGCTGCCCAGTACATGCAAAGGTCTCTTGCAGCCAGCTCTGCCCAGCACGAATGAAGGCCGAAGCACTTCGTTCCAAGGGACGTGAATTGCAACTTCACTGCACAATCTGCTTTTTTGCAAGTTTCTGGCATGTTGCTCAAAATAAACATACAAGGTGCCAGCATCATTCCTGTATGCAGAACTAAGAGCTAACTTCCTAACAAAGATTTCATGAATTTGTTAGTAAGGTTTGTCTGCCCTGTGCTTTATTCTCTTTCTGGCTGTGCATTACTTGCTTATTCAGGTTACTCTAAATATTGTTATATACACATCTTTAAAAGAGGGAGATCTGACCTACTCTGTGCCATGCTTTGCTGACCATTACAGAACAGCTTATCTACCATTTCAACCGACACTTGGCAGAGATTTTCCTCCCGATACACGGATGGGGTCTATATACGTGAAATCTAGAACAGACCAACACTCACAATTATTATTTGTTTCCCATAGATGAACAATGCAGATAACACCTATGGAATGTGCACGACCATCTGATTTTCTTCTGTTCTTCAATTGGCACTGAGGTAACGTTACCCCAGGAGACACTCCGGCCAACTCACAAAGGGAACAATGCTCCTCGGAACACGTTCTTCACTAACATATATGCAATATTCCTCTGCATTTCCCCAGAGGCCACAGTCCCCACAGAATAACAGTTAGCTGCTTGATGTTGCCCTCACAACAGCTTTTCAAAAACAAATCCCCTGAATGGTGCCACTGGCAAGGCAGGAAAAGGAGGGACGAGAAAGGGAAACATCTAGAAAACCTTCACAGAAAAGAGATGATTTTTTTTTTTTAAACACTGCTGTCCCCGATTTCTTTCTTTTCTTTTTTTAGACTCTGCAGCAGAGTAACAGTTATAGTCCTGACATGTTTCACCAGCAGTAATGAAATATCTTTGTACCATAGCACTCTCTGACATTTAATTGACCACATATTTCCATCTTTCTTTACCTTGCATGGTTCCTTCATTAGAAACGTTCTCCTTTTTAAATTAATCAACCAGTTTACCCTTCTTTGGATTTGTGTCATCGTTTCTACCTCTCACTTTTGCCTACCTCATTACCACTGAAAGCCCATGAGTGGTTTTGTACCTGTGGTCAGCATGTTGAACTTTCTTCTGCTTTATTTATTTTAGCGTTGGTCCAGTGGAAAGCAGGTCAAGATTGCACTAATCACTTGTAATTTGAAAAATGGCTATGATTTTTATGCAGGTAGTATCAAGCTGAAATGGGATATGTGTATTTCAGTATGCATGAGCAATACCAGCATATAGTGTCTTTGGTTTAAATTCTGCTGCCTCACATCAGATTCTTGCTCTTTGTAAAGCCATCAAAAAGTCACACCATGGACTTTCTCAGCTGAGGCCCATTTCCCACAAGGGAAGGACTGTGCAGCAACACACCTTGTTCATGTGCACAAAACTTAATGCCACTGAGCATTCCTTTCAGCATCATCCCTCCCCAGGACAGGGGGTGATGGCCTACCTGTTTGGATGTTCCTGCAGCACTTGGTAGATGCTGATAAGGAAAGTTTGGTTTTTAAAGCTCTCCACAACGCAGTCCTTGTAGATCCGAAACTCGGCAGCTGTGACAGCCTCACCCTCGGGAATCTGAGACAAATTGAACTTGAACTCCTTGTGGTGCTGCTGGTGAGGGGTGAACTCCTTGTCATACTCAACTGCAGATGGGAAAGGAAAGACAAAAACAAACCATGAATAAAACTTAAAAAAAAAAAAAAAAAAAAAGGACTCCACAAGCTGCCACCTGTTCCTTCAAGAAAACAGGAGTCATATTTATTCTCCAAACACAGCCTTGGTATGTGCCAGGAAGGCTTATTCAGCTAAAGCCTTTCAAATACAGTACTTGGAAAAGACAAACGTTCATCTTCTCTAGTCTGTTCCTTTGAGATTTCTTTTTCTCTTTTTTTTTTTTTTTATAAAGAAAAACCAGCTTTGACAAGTGAAATATGACCACACATTTTTCTCCTGATTAAATCCACAAGAACTCTGAAGCTGTGACCTCCCTTGGCCTTTTCCACCCATGGATCTCCGTGCTCTTTATGACATTTCCATAAGCCTCACACTCCTCTTCCAGCAGAGGAGACCATTACCTCCATTTTGCTCCAGCATATAAAGGCAAAGACAGAATTAAGTGTTAGCGGGAAGTCAACCTGTTTCCTAATGGTCCTAAAAGCTGCTGTTTTCTCGCTCCCAGGTTTGTGGTTTAGCCATCAGACCTCCTTGTGATTGTAGTAAGATTAACACAGCATTCCTCTCAAGGGCTGAAGCTAACCAAACACTTAGGTTCCCCTTCCTTTTGCAGGAGCTTATTTGAGACTGAGAGAAGTAAGGAGAGAGCACCTCTTCTGCCTTCTGCAGTCCTCCTTCCTGGCCTCAGGCTTCTTCAGGTAAGCCATCATGTATAGAGTTTCAGGTGCAAACCAGATGCCCTCCTTCTCCTGGCCTGAGGATTTGCGTTTTCTGTTTTGGGTGCCCTTTGCAAACTCTCCTTCTCATCCCAAGCTTGTATCATTTGACTGCATCTAGTTATACTCTGAATTCAATTAATTGTTCAATATTTCTTCTAATTTTCTATGAGAAATTGCTTTAAACATTAACACACTATATAAACACGCATAACTCCATCTTTGAGTCCCCAGGGCAAGGAAAAACTAAACCCAAAAAACCATTCCCACCCATGTAACTGAGGCATTCTACATCAGTGATGAATAAGTCACCGTTACACTATCATCAGGAACATGATTAAATTCAGGGAAGGCGGTGGTGGAAGCACAGACTCCTTTTCACTTCAGCGTTGTGCTCACTTTTTGTTGCTTTCTTTTCCCTTCTCCTCTTTGATGCGTCAAAGTGCAAGAGTGTTCCCGAGACTACCCTCACAACACCCTATGAGGTAAGCCGCAGTCCCCATTTTACAGACAGGATACTGAGTCACAAGGAGATCGACGCGTCCCGCTTGTGGTGGGGCCAGGAATGATGGCCTACGCGCTTGACGTTCATTGCTTTATTCATGGGTGACCTTCTTGGAGAGCAGATGTATCTACTGGCTGCTAGAAATAGCCCACAGAGATTTTCCTCTCTACCTTTCCCAACTGCCTGTTCCTCTTCATCCCCCAGTCTCAGTTTCGTCAGTGTCCTCTCCCTTTCCTCTGGCAGCCCTTTCGTGCGAGCTGCCTCATCTGGCTGGACAAGCGTCCTGGCTCCCTCTGAGACACTTAGTCACATCCTTCTTTTTGAAGCTCGCCTGGAAATCCTTTCACCTCCGCATGGCTGCTGCCAAGCACTTTGTGGGACACTGTGCCTCAAGGTGCTGTCTTAGCAGCTGCCACGGGGTGAAACAAATCACTGGCCAAGTCAGATGCTGCTGCCAAATTTGGTACTCTCACAGTGTTATCTGGGCAGCCTGGACATCAAACGACTGAAAGATGAGGGTGACTGGACCCTGTGGCTTCCAGAAAGGAGGTGGTAACACTCAGCATCTCAGTCACTATTTGCACCAAGTCAAACGATGCAACACCACCAAGGAATTACTTCACCAGCCACCTGGAGCATCTGCCCTTGCTTTTAAGCCAGTAGTGACCCTAGAAATGCTGGACTGGTTGGTGTCAATCAAGCGGGCTCTGTGGGGAAGGTGTGCTGCCTGTTGACCCCACACCCCAGTGCAGAGCATCTGCTCATTTTCAGTAACTTGCCAGAGTCCAACCACTCAGATGCCATGTTTGGCTGCCCACAGCAGAACGACATGCCCAGCCTGGCCTCTTGCTTGCAGCTACGACATGAGAGGATGTAATTAATGGTGAGGGAACGTCTACACCAGCTGTTTTGGAGAGACGGAGGGATGAAGCAACAAGTCTCGATTTAGAACTTGCAGCGTCCTTGCTTGCGGGTGTAACAACCTACTGAAGCCCTCGTACCCTCTCACATGGCCAGAAGGACAAAGGAACGATGCATCACAGAAAGGCTGCTTTTCCCCAGACTCATGGCTAAGGACAGTGGGCACCAACCTCACCACACATGGTAAAGAAAGACCTACAAGGACAAGGGGAAGAGCACCATCAGTGCTGGCAGCAGGCTATAAAGCTTGCAGTTTAAATGGGATATAGACCTACCCCTCTACTAAAAAGTCAAGCACAAGCCACAAAAGGGAAGAAAAAAACACTCAAACACCCACCACAGAGCATCAAGAGTAGCTGCAGGTATGGTGTTTGACTCTGAGTACCCTTTCCCAGATAATAACTTGTGTGATATGTTTACAACAGTATTTTCCTGTTTTTTAAAGCTTTCTTCCTTTCCCCCTGTCCTTGTGCGAGCACCTCTGACAATCAAAGAAGCTGACCACACTGATTACGGAGGAAGCATTCAGACTGATTTTGTTAACAGGGCTGGCAGAGTAAACAACCTGAAACACACAAACAAGTAAGCTTTTTTTTAAGCCTTCAGATTAAGTAGTTTAGCTTCTTCTGTTACAGTAAAAACACATTCAGAAAGGCTCTAAGTGGATGGTGTCCTTCTTAGCTATGTTCAGAAGCGTCCCTGCATCATCACAGGATGGAAAAATAAAACCTACATTAAGCTTGTATGAAGCAAGTATAAAAGTTTAATGAGTTGGAAAGTTTTTTTGGCTATGTATCTTCCCATGATACAATGGAGAGTGTTTTTTTTTTCCTTTATGGGAGTGGTGAGATATTTAAGTTCTATATACTCATTGTCACCCCATCAAGTTAATAATCAACTGTTTTCATTCAACAAGACAGCTTAAAAATATAAAATGCCAACAGTTCTTCTCTGGGGGCTTTTTATCCCCTGGAAACAGTTCATTTTTAACAAAGAAGTCAAGTTTTAGAACAGTAAATTTTGGAAAGGCAAGACCCAAGCTGCTGGTTCCCAGGATTACCCGGTTTGTATTGCTATCACATTACATCACATCAGATGACCTATTATTCAAAATGCAGATAGCGCATGCCAAAGCACAAGACAACAGCAAAAAGGAGGAATCATTTCTCAAGCTTCTTTCCAATTCTTTTCCACGCAAATTTGTTCAGGTTGGCCTGACCAGGGACGTGGTAAATCCAAAGCTGATTTCTGTCTGAAGATGGATGCATATAAGTCTCGGCTTCACAAAGCCCTGCAGGTTGAATGCAAGCAGCCTTCCATAACCTCTCCTCAGCGTCAGCCAGCACTTTAGAAACAAGCCAGGCAAAAACAGGGACAAAAACAGGTCATGACATAAACTTTAACTGGGTAAAATTCATCCTCATGTTCACACAATTATTCTGAGCATTCTTACTCTCTTGTAGAAGATCCTTAAGGGCTGCAGATGCAGGCACACACACTGCAAGCAGAGTTGGGTCTGAGCTATGGACTCCAGGAGTCTTCATTACAACTCATTCTAAGCAGAATGGATGAGTGCAAGCAAAGTGTTAACAGAGAAGCCTGCCAGGAGCTCTTTACATCCCCCTTTACAAATATTTTTAAATACTATACAAACACAACACTATTGTTGAGCAGTTAAAAAGGCAAGAATGTCAAATTAGTGTTACTGTGGTTTTGAATTTTGTGTATTCTAATTCTAAATTAGTTTTGCAGTAGTCAATTTCAGAACAAAATGTCCTTGGTTTAAAAATAACACACTGCTTAGAGTACTTGTTACTTTAAAAGCAGTGCACAAGAATAACAATAATAATTAAAAAAAGAAATTAACACAATGTGTCTATTTTGGTCATTATGCCATCCTACTTCCATTAGAGTGCATTGCATACACCTTGGACCAAATGAAATCTAATTGTGATGATAGTCACTGAGATAAACTCTTCTCACATGTAGGAATTTTCAGCTTTTCCAAAGTAAATAGAATGCAGAAACAAAGAACAACCATCACTCCTGAGTAAATACAATATTCTTTCAGAACAGCAGCACTAAGAATCACAATACTTGGTATTTTTCTTAAGTTCTTAGATGTTGAGGAATTAATTATTAATTCAGGTGTTCATGCGACAATCTCAGTGGTGGCCTAAGAAAGTCTTTAGTTCATGTTCTAGGAGCTAAAACCAAAAATATTACAACATACAGCTCCAAAACCAAACATCTTTGTAATATACCGTCTGTTAAACAATTGTAATTTCTGTGGCAACTTGGCTCCTTGGATGGGGGGAAGAGAAGAAGAGGGGTCACAACTGAACAAGACACAGCTACTTGAGATGGAGCATTCTGCGTCCATGAAATTTCTGAACAATCTTTGGCACTCAAAGTGCTTCAGCAACGGCTTGGCTTTGTCCACTGGAACCATAATGCAGCAAAAGTAACCAGCTTTCATCACTTGCTCACACAGAATGAATTTTGCACAAATATTTCTGAATTAAATTTGAGTGCAAATATAAAACATTACTTGCCCTTTCTTCTCAGCCTCCATGACCCCTTTCCTAGGGAAGTAAGAAAGTCCCTGAAAACTGGAGTCACTAACAAATTTGCCACGAGAGCAACATAAAAAGATCAGAGAAAATTTCTCCATTTTACTTCACCATTTTCTACATTAAGTAAACAATATTTATTATCTGGAGCGATGAAGCAGTTGGGTAGGCAACAAACACTTGAAGCATTACCACAGCTTCCACAGTCCAACTGCCAAAGCAGTGCTGCTCTTACAGATTAAAACTGACTTTTATTACTAAGATATGAAATATTTCCTCAACACTGTGTAAAACAGAACAAAGAGTATGACCAGTACAGCCCAAAGAGTACAGCGTACCCATTCAGCTTCTTACAATGGGAAGATGAGAAATGCAAAAGGCTTCACAGGTACTTTCTGCTTGTTAATAGGGAACAGGAGTTGAGTCATACTGAGCGCACTGCAGGTGCAACAGCAGAGCTGCAACAGGAACAGACAGCTCCTGGAAATAGTGAGGTAAAGGATCGCTGCTGTGTCTTACACACTAAACTACAATGTACACCACTGTCAGATCGACATCTGGCTCCCCTGGACCTGCAGTACAGCGTCCCAGACACCGTGAACAGACCAAGCTCCGTTCTGAAGCAGGTTGAAGCTCAGTGGACATAAATAGTGAAACTTTCCCATTTACAACTGCTTATACACTTCATGATAAAAACAGCTTTTCAGCAGAAAGAAGCAAAGATACTCAAGGTGGAATTTCATATTGCACCTGCTGTTTATCCCTCTGGGTCCAGCCGAGGTGGTCTAGCTCTGTTAAGTTAAATGTAATGCAATTGGAAGTTAATGCCTAGACAGCTTAAAAGTAATAATAAAAGGTTCAAGGCCAACAAACTCCAAAAGGGCACTTTCTTAGAAACAGCTATATCACATCTGGGCCACCACAATATAAAGTGGAATTACTCCACTAACTTCTGTGGAGCAATGCCAGCTTACATCCGATGAAAACCTGGCTTTATACTCCACAGCTGTGTGTGCCAGAGAATTATTCAGAAAAATAACCCATCATTAATCCAACTCCAATGTAATTATGGAGATTAAATTTAAACAATAGCAAATCACTCTCTAAACATAGCATTCTAAAGCTTCAAAAGAGGAGGGCCTTCTACTTTTGGCTGAAAAATACAACTGAGCTCCTCTTTGTCTCTGTGCTGGGAATCAAGCTGGAACCAACTTGTAAAATCAGATTAAAACAGTTGCACAACAGCTTCCTTTCAGGATTCCTGAATCAAAAAGCCATTTAAAAATCAAAATAATGCACTAGCCAAACATAAAATACCCATGGGACACCAGAAAGTATTAAAGGACATTTCCACGCTATCTATCCACCATGACGCCTGCTGTATGGCCAGCAAGTCGTTCCCACTGCCCTGGCCAGCAGGCAGTACTGGGTACCAGCTTGCACCAGCACATGCAAAGGTGAGGAGACATCTTTGGGGTGTTTTGGGGGGCTAAGTCCAGGAGGCTCAATGCAGACCACGGGCATCTCACCCATGGCATTAACTTTTGGGCTTTCTTATGGTTTCCCCCTCCTTGTAGCAGCAGAGGCAGCAGTCTCCTACAACCCCTCCCAACAGCTTCTGAACACAGACGTTAACAAAACTGGTATTTTCTTTCCATATGCTGGCACATATGGCTGGTCCCTGCACTGGAAACAGCGTTGTATCCTAGGAAAACAAAACATCTTTCTGCTTAGCAATGCCAAATTGTTTTTATCAAGGGTACTACTGTTTGTATTTTTGTGGCAATATTAATGCAGTTCCCACTGAGAAGCTGATAAAGACCCTGACTGCAAAAAAAACCCACCCCTCTTGAATAAGTGATCTGCAGCTACTTCTGTATCAAGTTTCCAAATAATTTATGATTAGAATAACATTATGCTTTCCAGTCCCCACACACACATCACAGCCAGGCTTCGTGCAGGCAGAGGCAGCATTTGTGGGAGCAGTTGGTGCCACCAGCCTGGTAGCAGCCACAAGCAACTGGCAGCGCTCTGCCACTACATGGAAGGATAAGGAGATCCCTGTCCTGTTCCTCTTCTCACCCTCATATTTTTGTTTGTACCCTTGGCTGCATGTCCTATCCTCCCGGACTGATGCGAGTCACGCTGCATTTACCGCTGGAATTGCAGCTCACGTGGCAGCTCCCTGTAGTCACACAGCTGCCCAGGGCACAGCAGCTGAATCCTGAAATATTTTCAGGGATTTTTAAATGGTGTAGCAGCTACCTGGCTTATCTTGCATCCTCTCACTAAATTACCTGCCCTTCTGTAGGAATTTACAGCAGTCCCAACCGATTCACTTGAACACTTGAACTAAATTTCAAATCTGAAGCTGTGCAAAGTAGAAAACATTTATAGCTGCATTACATTTCCCTTCCCCTCCTTTTTTTTTCCCCCGCCAGATAGCTTTAATGTTGAATAGCAAGACTGAAAATCAACCAGCAGCAAGTAGGAAAGCAGGCAGAGTAAAAGTGTTTGCAAGCTACTTTGTTTGCTTTTGTTTTGTTGAGTACTCATCTCTTTGCATCACAGGCAGCTTTCCTTTAATAGCCCCAGCTGAAAAAGGTACCTCCTCAACACAATGCAGTCACTCACTCCCTGTAAAAATACTGCCCAAAGCATTTAAGGGTTTATAAGTCACTGAAAGTGTTTAACTCAGCATTCAAGTAAAGTCCTTCGAACACTGATACGCAGAAAATAATTAGCTGTGCTTCAGAACTATCAGTGCTGCCCCGAAGGCTTCACAACCAAGCTGTGACAGTAGCATCACTGATGAGACTTGTGAATCCTAGGGACACTAAGCTGTGTCACTGAGCACTGTAATTCAGTGCTTAGTATTTTACACAGGGCTGCAGTTCCAAATGACTGCATGAAGCAGTGTCTGGCCAAAGCAAGCTTCTCCATGCACTATGGAAGAGAAGGAGCTTTGGGAATTGGCAGGGTGCTGGGTGAAAAACGGCAGGAAGAAAAAGAACTGAAGGACAATAGAATCACTATCAGAAAGAGAAAAAAGATCTGAGGAAGGCAGGAAATACTGCACCCAAAGAGGGCAGAAATTATGGCAGGGATAAGAAAGAATAAGGCCATCATCAAAAGATGTCACAAGTTCTCAGTGTTCCACACAATCACAGAACAGTCATTGGGATAATCAAGGCAACATGATACAGCTCTGAAGAATGAGAATGTGCGATGTGTTTGAAGAATTCTACTTTTTTTTTTTTTTTTTTTTAAAAACTTCTCTCTCCCATCTCACTGGGAAGGAGGAAGAGTGAGTAAACAACTGTGTGGTGCTGAGCCACCAGCCAGGTTAAACCACAACAGTCAACTATGACCTGGCCAGCTATCTGTGGGCAGTGACAGGAGGTATCTCATCTGAGCATCTTTCAGTCCTTCTGCCCACTGCATGTTCAGAGTAAATGACAGCTGGATGGCTTTCACTTCTGCAAATTGTTTTGTTGTTGTTGTTTTGTTTGTTTGTTTGTTTTGGAAGGGGGGGAAGAAGAGGGAGGGATGACTGTGGGGCTCACTGAAGGGACCACAGGGCTCCTTCCAAGAGTCGGAGGGACCGTTGCATTGTCATCAGATCCAGAAGCATTCTCTTACCCCTGAGGATACTGCATAATGTTGAGAAGAGCTCAATAAGCATAGGCCAGGGCCCAGCAAGCTGCAGTGGTTTGTGCCTCTTTAGAATTGCCAAGGCGACAGCAGACCTTTCCAAAATACTCTACTAGTTTTTCAGGATTCTACAGTTGTTCAGAGGTGAAATTCCAAACCACTGGGGGTGCCTCCCACTCTCGGCACCTGCCCCTATCATCTTAAACTCCCTGCCACTCAGAACTGTCCCATCTTGGGTGATACTCTTAATTGTTTAAGATTAAACAACCTGAAACACATTCACAACACACAGCAATAGGAGCATGCCAGTTTGAATATCCCATGAATATTCAAAATTCTCAACAGCTATTGTAACTAGCTCTTGAGCTCTAGGGAAAAAGTGAAAGGGAGCCTGAGGAACTGCTGGGAAGTGTCTTCCCCTATCTCCTCCCTAACTGAGCTCTCCAAGACAACAAAACAAAGAGTGTAATTACTAGTACTTTGTGGATGGTTGGACTGGATGATCTTGTAGATCTTTTCCAATCTAGCTAGTTCTATGATTCTATGATAATATCGACAACACACCTTCCAAAACCCAAAGATGACTGCAATGCTAAACACACAAAAAACATTAGTTTCTCGGCTGCCAATTTTATGATAACATAAGGTAAAGCCACACAGCAGAGCAAAATAAAAACCTCACACCAAGTCCTGTAACAGGCCCTGTGGCTACTCCAACCTCTGTGATGGGTCCTGCAGTTTCTCTGACTTTTTTGGCTGACCCTGTAGTTACTCTAACACTCTTGATGGGCCCTGCAGGTGCCACAGCCCTCACAATCAGTCCTGTGGTCACTCCAATCCCTTTCAGAAATCCCCCGCTGGGCACCAAATTGACTACCGTGGTTTAACCTGGCAGATGGCTCAGCACCACACAGTCGTTCTCTCAGTCATCCCTCTTCCCAGTGGGATGGGAGTTAAGATAAAACTATTTACTAAGTGTAGTGATCGGAAAGACCAACACGATGGAAAAGGTGCTATAAAGGAAGGGAAGAAAATTGCTCACCCATATCAGAAGATTCTGGGTTTGCAAGGAAAAGCTCCACCACGGAAGTATCTCTGGAAAGAGATCCTTCCTCAGTGGCAGTCAACTCTTAAACAAGGCCTAAGAGGCCTTCTGGTCACACAGGTGAATTGCCTTCACCTCTGCTTCCAGGGCTGACTGGGTCTTTCCTCCAGGTGCTCAAGCAGTGGTTCAAGCTGTGACTCAACAGTTCCTATACACTCAGAGAAAAGGAAAAGCAAAATAGTTACGACTATATATATGTATATAAATGTATATAAAAAGTGATGCACAAGTAGTTGAATATCCCTTTGGCCAGTTTAAGTCAGCTGTCCTAATTCTGCTCCCTCCCAGCTCCTCGGGCCCTTCACTGCGAATGGCCTTGGCTCTGTACAACACTGCTATGCAGCAGCTACAAACATCAGTGTGTTATCAACATCATTTTTCAGCTAGAACTAAAAAAGTAGCATCATACCAAACACTCTGAAGAAAACAACTCCATCCCAGCTGAAACTAAGACAGCCCTCAACTTCCATGCAGGTTGTGCCCTGCTCCGTGTCCCACACATCCTCATGTGCCCACTCCCCAGTGGAGCCACCTTCACACAGAAGCACCAGAATGGTCGTGCCAGATCCAACCAAAGCTCCCACCCAGGGCAGACACCTGCAGAAATGCAGAACAAAGCATGGATATCCAATACTGATCGAAATGGACAAAGCATCTTCCTGACCCCAGAGTGAACACATCTCGTCACCCATCGGCAATCAAAGATTCCTGAGGTGGCTGTTTTCCTCTCACCTGCTGTTAACCAACACAACACTGGTGAGAGCCAAGCAGCTGTCAGACACAGAAATCTGTGGCCACTGTGGACAGCTGGAGCAGAGGTCATAAAATAGTCATTAAGAGTTTTACCTAACCTGCAGCCTTTCTGTTTCTCCAACCGTGTCTTTAGAAAAAGAAAAGAAAATGACATCATGTTGCTTTAACGACCTGTGTAAGGGTAAAGAATTTCATCCTTAAAATATATATATATCCCTAAAACAAAATTAATAAAGTAAAAGTCCTTAATAAAAAGCCCCACTTTGTCTGGCAGCTTTTCTCTAAGCCTTCCTTTTCCATTACTTTTCACATCCCCATATCCCCCGGTGACCAGAAGCATACTTGGAATGCTTCTGTCCATCTGATAAAGAGATTGGAGGCTGCAGCCCTGCATCGGGTGAGGACCTGCGGGGGACACAGCTTCAGCTCTTGGCTGCAGCTCCTGGCGTGGTCAAAAGCCCATGAGATACAATGCTTTGCAGAAGGTGGGAGAATCTTGGTCAGGGTGGGAAATGCTTGGAAAAAGTAAGACTTGCGGAAAACAACCATTAAAAGAACTATTAAAGTGGGATTTGTGGAATAATCCGTAGTTCCAGAGTTGGCCTGACTTTAGCACAGTAGCATAGCTGAGTAGTTCACCTGAGAAAAATCCAACAGGAAGAAGCACAGACTCTGCCAAATTCTTTCTCTTTGCACTTTTTTTCTTTTTTTGTTCCCCCATCTCAATTTCACCAGATAGGCAAAGCAACCCTTACGATGCAGGCATTTAAAATCAATGCTACGTACACACAGTCTTAAAGAATTGACACATGAGTTGATGCGAGAAGCCCTCAGGTTAACAAGTAAGAAATTAATAAACTTCCCAGGTTTAAAAAGCAGCCAGTACAGAGGCATTTCTAGCTTTCAGTGAAAGCATTTCCTTTTAAGTTATCTGGGTCCTGGAGACAGCAGTTAAAAAGAACAAAAGGGAATGTGTTAAAATTCCCAGCAGAGCTGCTTGCCCACAAATTAATTTTCAGACATTTGGCTTCTGCGTCTTTGCTCTGTGCGATTCATGTCCCGGCTGTTTCATGATTTGAAGAGTTTTCTGCCCCACCCAATGCAGCCTTGTCATCACTGATTTTGTTTTTCCACTCCTTCTCTCTCAGTAATGCCCTCCTCTCCTGCCTTGACCGGCTGCATACCATCGTTGGAGAAAACCATCAAGACCCCGACCACTTCTGGCAAATATAAATATATAGAGAGAGGGATATTTGAATAAGAATCTCAAACTGATTTCAAATTTTGGTTTTAAAATTTGTCTTTATCTTTAATCGTGCTTGAAGTGTTTTTAATATTGTCAACAGCTGAATTGATCGAACACTGAATTTAGTTTATGACTCAGTGGCAAGCACATTGGATATAAAAAATTCAGCTATTTTAGAGGACTTTTAATATCTTCTTTTTTTCAAGTTACTGCAACATGGCAATGCTATGGAACTGACAGTGTAAGGGAGACAGCTGCCACATCTGGTCAATTTTCGGTTAGATTTTAATAAGAAAACCATCAATCGTTAGAAAATTTGGATTAGGCGAGCTTCTCAACACGCTTTCTTTATGAACACACAGACGTTAGAGTGATCTGACAAGCAAAAACACTTCTAATGCACATGTATTAAATTGCTTTTACCTCTGCTCATTAAACCACCCTAACAAGTGGGGGTCTTGCCTACATGAACAAACGCTTTTACTGCAGTCCTCACGTCCAAGCAGCAAGGCTAAAGCTGTGTGTAATGTCTGCATGCAGAAAAGAGACCAGCAACGATTTTGCATGTCCTAGTAAACTCCAGTTGAAATAGGAGCACAGGAACGTCAATGTTGTGTACTTTATGTTATTAGCTGCAGCTGCTATCATACTTGGAGAAACCTCCAACCCAGAAACAGCAGTGATGAAGCGCTCCAAGATGAGTAATGAGATGCTTGATATGAAGGGAGGGGGATAAAAAGGCTTCTAAAAAATGCGTTCTCTGGTACAATAACAGTCTCTTAGAGAATTACCAGGCAGAAAACACCGCAGGAGACCAGAAGGAAAACACAACACATATAAAGTGTTGTCTCCATTAAATCAAAATTGAGGCAGAGGGGTCGGGGTAGGGAGGAAACTCCTTGTATTTACCTAACCCATGTGAATGCTAATGCTCACGTGTGTGTTGTAATGAGACTGGGGACTTTGAAAGCTCTTGTCAGTAGGTGCATGAGCAAATATTTGTTCTGATCCATTCCAACTCTCTGTGGTTTGTAAATCCCCAAGAAAAAAAAATACAGCAGAACAAACCAGTCTAGACCACAGATTTTGGCTACTTGACGCTATTTAGAAAATCACAGGAAACAGGCCAACTCCAAGGAGGTTTTTTCAGTGGACTTTTCTGTTTGTTTTCTGAAGACCTGTGAATACCTGATTTACACGCAGTCCTCTGAGTAGCCTAAGAGAATCCTTCTGGGCATTCTTTAAAGTGTCGTCACCCCAATATAGAATTCCACATTGGTGATGTCTCAGCAAGGTGTTGACGTATACAATCTCTCAGACTACTTCTGACCCACGCTTTTCATCCAAAGCCATTTTAAAAAAAAGTCTGAATAACGACACCTTTGTATTTCAAGATCCCAAAGAGTTTCTAGCAGCATTATTTCCCTTCCCGTCAGCTAAATGCATGGAAAGAATTGCTTGTTGTTATGTTTTCATCAGATGAAAATCTGAGCTGGAAAATATTTTAGATAGAGGGTTAAACTTATTGGAGATAGCATTCATTCAAAGTGTTAGAAGATCTTTCCATTCAGAGTTAGAAAACATTTTCTAGAGACAAAGACTACATTTCTGTCTTTGCCATGTGGAAAAAATCAAAAGCTTGAGCAACCTTGCTTCAGGGTGAGCCAGAAAGAGTCTGGGTGAAAGAGAACTCTCAGCTCTTACTGTAGGCATTGAGGTAAGGCAGGGCATGCAAAAAATACTGGTAAAAACAATAGATTTACTAACATGTACTTCCATAATAAATGATTTTCTTGTAATTATGCTCTTAATACTTTGGATTGTTTATTTTTTTTTAATTATGGGAAAAAACCTCATAATGAAATATGTTTAGTGGGAAAAACAATCTCTGTTCAAAGACAAGCTTTTATTACAAATATATAAAAAAAAAGCTGATACTCAGCAACAGCAAAACTGATACAAGACTTCCCGTGTATCCATTTTAGTTTCACATTTCTGGTTCAATTTTAGGAAAAACTTTTTTCCTCTGCCACAATCTTTCTGCTGCTTCTTTACAGCTGCTTTGGGTACGAAGAGCAGCACTGATGCAGCAACAGCAGCTGGAACAATTAATATGCATTCAATCTATTGTTTGCAATAGGCCCTATACAAGTTGCATCTCCTATGAAAAGATGCAGGGCATGGTCAATGGGATTACCATCTCAGACAATGCAGATGCCATTCACATCTTACTGGCTGCCAAATTACACGTTCCTTGGTCTCTGGGCATCTTTGAAGGCCCACCCCAACACTTTTCCTGATAAACTTTTAAAGACATCTTCAAATGAAACTAGGTTTTTCCCCCTCCTCTCTGTTAAAACCCATTTTAAAAGTCATTGCTTTCAGAATGGATGGGACAGAGAAAGAAAAAGTTCATGAATTAGTCTACTAATAAATAGAAGACTAGAAGGATTTGCCAGGGCCCTGTTATTTTTAGTTATGTCACTACAGGCAAAACGTGCACTAATAAACTTCCCAAATTAATGAATATATATGCTGGAATCAAATACAAGTTGTTTCAGTTCCGATCAATTGTATTTTCGCTACTGGATAACAAAATATCTTTGTGAATCATAGAATCATAGAGTCATTTGAGTTGGAAGGGACCCTTAAAGGTCATCGAGTCCAACTCCCCTACAATGAACAGGGACACCTACAGATAGATCAGGGTGCTCAGAGCCCCATCCAGCCTGACCTTGAATGTCTCCATCTATCATCTCTCTGGGCAACCTGTTCCAGTGCTTCACTACCCCATCATAATAAACTTTTTTTCTTACACCCAGTCTAAATCTCCCTTGTTTTGTTTGAAACCATTTCCCCTTGTGCTATCACTACAGATCCTATTTATGAGTCTGTCCCATCTCTCATCTTTGAAGACATCTGCTTCTTGTACACACGATTTTAACATTGCATTTCCTGATATAGATTAGTTTTCTTCTTCAAACTGAGCATCCTTGCAGGCTGCACACTCTTAAATAACCAATATGGGCTGAATCAAAATTCTCAGATGCAGACACATCATACTCAGAACACAGTACATATTACTCCTTACCTTACTAAATGCCTTATCCAAGAACATGCACATTCCAAGCTCAACCTTACCATTATTAAACAATGGCGAGACACCTCCTTTAAAGAACCCTTTCCATTCAGTTGCCTTTGCCAACAAAGTTAATGGTCTTTTTTAATTTCCACATTATTGGAAAATAAAGCTTCAACAAGGAACACTATGGACATTTTCCTATTTTTCTTTGTATTAGATATTACTTACAAACTTTATGGATACACCATCTTAAATGTCTCACAGGTAACTGTAAACTAGACTCAGCAATGCCCAGATTAAGAAGCCAAGCATCCCTTCCATGCCACAAATGAGATTTTCCAATGTTGGAGCACTCAGACTGTGCCTTAGGTGCTCTGAGTTTGCAGAACTGCTCATTGGCTGCAACTACCACTTACTTTCTATTTTGGAGCATCAAGGAAAGCAACAAGGCCTTGAATCCATAATTCATCCAAAACCTACACACCCTTGAGGAGATGCTGTTTAACATTAGACTGGGACCAGAATATCACAGAGTTGAACTAGTGAAAAGAACATTTTGAAAAAATCTTATGTCTTGCTGAAGCAAGAGCTTTTATGCTTAACAGTACATGAAAATTGAAACTTGCAAGAAAACAGAAATCACTAGATGAAAAGATATAAACAGCCTCATTTCACCACAGTTATGAAGATGATTAATTCTTTTTTTTAATGAAATCAGCTGGCTCCTGAGAAACATTACTATTCTAAGTACAACCACAGCTGCAGCGCTGGGTGCTTCCTGGGGCTGCTACCTCCACCAAGGGGAGTCCCATCCCCACAGGAAGGTCAGAGCAGCATGGGAACATGGGGGAAAAATACAGAAACCCACAATTCCTCAGAAGCAGCACTGATCCCTCTCCCAAGAAGAAGAACAGCACTGGGCTGTACAGTACTTTCAAGGCACCGAAACACCAAAAGTCATGTATGTACCTCTGCTCCTAACAGCATCCCTCAACTAAAAGCACTGCAGGATAAGTAATTTTAACTGATATAAAAGCCACATCCTTCACATGCCTGTGGTAGGTTCATGTTTATCAGAGCATTGTTGAGTCCTTTGCAAAACCACTTCCACTTTCCAATATTTTAGCAATTGCAGCTATTTTCTTCTGACATAAAAACAAATGGAAGTGTATTTGCTTTTGTTATTAAAAAAAATGCCACGGAAACCAGAATGTAAATTATTTTTCAGCTTCCCTCACAATCCTTTTCTATCTAAAAGATTAAACATTTTGCTGGTATCTGTAGCAAATCTATATTTTTAACACTAGTGTCATGCTGGACAACCAAGGCAATTTAATGCTGGAAAATACTCTACTTGATTTTCCTTATTTCCCAATAGAATTGGCTGACCTTTTTTTGGCTGTTCACCATTATCAACTAGAGACTGACATCTGCTTTTTCATCTGTGTGGGCAATAGAAAGTTTCCAGTTATTTAAACTTCACTGTGCATTTCTATAGATTGTAGGAAACTGTAACAACATCTTGCACTTGCAGGAAATAGCATTCAGATCACAAGGGATAGTAGTAGACATTCAGAGAGATTAGCAAATAAAAAATCACAGCTTGTGATCAAATACTACCTAATCCTTTTAGTCTCATAGTCTATTTAACCTTTAAAAAAAATCTACTCTTTACACTGATCATTCACCACACGAGCATGCACTTGCTAAGCTTTACCTACATTACAAATTTAACAATTAAAAAAATCTGGTTGAATTTCTCTTTTTTTTTTTCCAATTTTTGCTACAGACGTAAGTGTTTTATAACCAGAAAAGGGACATGCATGCAGCTCCTGCACCCTCCAACATAGGTGTTTCTTTTCAAGTGTATCATCCCTCGTGCTGTTAGACATGTAGTAAACCAGCAACAGTGAGTTGGGATGTAAATGAATCATAGAACCACAGAATCACCAAGGTTGGAAAAGACCTCCAAGATCATCCAGTCCAACCATCCACCTACCACCAATATTTCCCCACTAAACCACGTCCCTTAGTACAACATCTAAATACGTCCTGAACACCTCCAGGGACAGTGACTCACCCACCTCCTTGGGCAGCCCATTAAATGCTTATGTTCATTCTGATGATGAGGGTCTGGTTAACAAATACCTCTATGCAGATGTACCATGCAACTTTCCAACTCTCTTCTTGTGAGTTGGGTTTGCCTTCACATCATGAAACTCTTATTTCTGCTATACCAGCAGCTATTATCTAGAGAGGGAAATGGCTTTGCACACAGCTGATATACACAGTGCTGTACTAATTCCAGGCAATCAAGACTTGTCTCTGTCAGGAAGGAAGAAGAGTCTCCATGGCAAATACACTCATTCATTTCCCTTAGCTCCTCAAATAAGAAATTAAGACAATTCTTTCAAAATTAAATTCATATAAAATTACATCTTCCTTTCCTCCTTATTTCACGTATCAGATTATTTGTATACTGCACTCTCACAGATCAGTGGTGAGATACTGAGTGGGGACTGTGCTGTGCCTCTTCCCAGCATTTCAAGACATTAGAATTATATAATCATAGAATGGCTTCGGTTGGAAGGGATCTTAGAGATCATCTAGTTCCAGTACCCTGTGCTGTGGGTAAGATTGCCATGCACGACCTCAGGCTGCCCAGGGCCCCATCCAACCCGGCCATGAATGCCTGCAGGAATGGGGCATCCGCAGCTCCTTTGTGCAAGAGGAAAACAGATTCCCCAGTCCCCCACCAACACACTCATCTGCCACACCAGGACAGCGGCAGTAAGGTCCTGCTTTAAGTTACCAAGCAGAGAGGTTCATTAAGGAGCTGAGAAGTTTGGAAGCATGAACTTCTGCTTGTTAGAATTATTTCTGAATAGTTGGACGTGGAGAATAAGATCTTTTGAGTCCTATATAAGCAAGTTGTAAAAACACACTATACAGAATCAGTGGAGCTGTGAAAAGCTTCTGCAAGTGGGAATGTTGGCCTCTCTTACGTAGTGACGCAAATGAGAGCTGTGATGGAAGACACCCTTTCCAGTTTGACTGGTTGCACCAGTGCTCACACAAGCACAGGATGATGGGCAGATGCTTGGACTCTGTCAGCCTCATGCACCCTACAGCACTTTGGGACATGGGCTGGGAGTTCCCAGGAGTAACAGCTCAACTGCTGAATGGAAGTTTTAAGCCAGACAGAAACTGCTATGTATGACGTGTTAGAGTTGAAGAGTTTTGAGCCACCTGCCTCGTCATAGCCAACTATACTTTGAAATAATGCTGTATAAGACTAAGAATATTCAGTGCAATATTCTCAAAACTTCATTCCACTGTGCTCAAAGAGTTGGGGGTGGAGTGAAAACAGAGAAGACAAAGCCCCTTCCATAAGCCTTGGATTCAGCTGACCTTATATCTACAAATAGTTTAAATCCCCAGGAAGAGCCTGCAGTTGCCCGGCATAAACTTCCCATTCTTTGTCTACTGAACGTTTTCTTACTATTCCAGCCTCCAGTCCAGATGAAACCTCAACTTCAGATATAAACCAATTCACCAGCTGCAAAAGCTTAAAGGAGATACTCACAATAAATCGCCTCTCAGGAAAAATATAAAAATATCTAGCCATTGGCTTTCTTTAGGGTTCTGAAAAATCCCTAATGGATGGTGAGTGGGATGTGGAGCGTGGTCAGCAGTGTCTCCTGCACATACACATTTTCTGCACAGTCCTCTTAGGGGAACAGTGGTTGTCTGCATTTGATTTCCGAACCACATTTTCATCCTTTTCTGCCTGCACCCAACCACAAAGAAAAATAACATCCATGCTGCGCATTCTTTTCCCAACTCTAGAGCTGCTTTTCAACTGATCTTCAGGACAGCTAATCTCCTATAAAGAGCTTCATCACGCAGCACAGAAAGATAAGCTGGAACGCGAACGTTAGGACTGCCGACGTTTTTTTGGGGACTGCCAGTCAAATTAACACTTATAGGGATGCTGATCTATTTCTGTCTGCCAAGGGTTATACACTGAAACTACTTCTGACAGCCCAATTTAAACTGCAAAGAGAAGGAGGGTGGGAATGGGGCAGGGGGCAAAGCCCTTCCCAATGTACGCATCAAAGATGACAGTGTATATCCTGCCATTGTTTGAAAGCACTGGAATTTTTGCCAGATTCTGTGTGGCTTTCAAAAGAAATGACTGTAGGCTTTCTCTATGTCTCAAGATTTCAGAAGTTTAAGGAAGCATCAGAATTAATGAGAAGCGGATGACACTGGTTACTGTGGTTCAGCCAACTGTCCAATTCTCCCCGTCTCTCAAAGTAAATAAAAATAGACAACTCTAGTGCCAGTGGTGAGGGGGAAATATCAACGTGATTCTTAGCCTTTCAGTTTCCTAAGAACAAATGTTCGTCTCAAAACAAAAAAAAATTTCAAACTAGAACCTCAACAGAGCTATTTATTGCATTTAGTTCAGAGTAACAGATTGTGACATGCTGGCTTCAGCTTCAAGACACTGAAAAGGTCTCAGAAATGAAGATTTATGAGATTCATAATCCTATTTCAGAACCATCCTTCCATTAGGCTTTGCTGATCGAATACTTTCTTTGGCACTCAACATATGAATGACAAGAGCCACAAGAGGACCTTGACAGATCATGCATTCAGAAGAACAACATTGATCTTCAATTTTAAGACATTCATTTAATCATGCTTCCTTTTACTAAGCCATATAAAAAGCAAGCCACAAATCAATATACACTAATTTAACTCATCGTCCCACTGTTTTATACAGCCACAGAACTCAACACCGACATTATCTATGTCTTTCTGAAATAAATTTGCCTGTTGCTCTAGGTTAGAAAAAGGTCTGAGTGAACAATGCTACCACAGAACAATTTGCCCCTCTTCAATATTATACTACACTGACTATTGCATTCCTTTAAAATTATGACTAAGGAAAATTGTCCTCACGCCACTCCAAAAAAGGCAGTGTAGTGAGTTGTTTCTTACCAAGTCTTTTCTCAATTACTCTCACACATCAACGCATGATAAAACACCACAGAAGTAACACTCCTGCAAGATACAAAAATGTACCAATTTCTTCTTAGTTACTCACCTTAGACATCCACCACTATAGTCAGAAAGTCACAAACCACCAGAAGTATTGTGTGGTATGTTGGAAAGTCTCATCAATGTTTTTTTAACAAATAAAACTTTTTTTTTTTTTTAACATGTGGGCATTACAAGAGCATTCTGTTTGCTAACTTTCTCCACAAAAATTTCAAGAATATGCTGTAAATATCTCCTCTCTTCTGGACAAGTTGTTTTCCTCTGCCCCTCTCCCCCTCCCCCCCAGTCCCTCTCCCAAAGCTTTGGTATGCAATATGAGAGATGCTGAAAGTAAAGTCAGAAAACAAAAAGTGTTGGGGAAAAAAAAGGAAAAAAAAAAAAGGTCAGTACTTTCCTGCTTGACCTAGACTGGTCACTTGCTCCAAGACTTGCCCAAGATTGACATGTTTGCATAACATAATTCACTCTGGCAACGTGCAAAGATGGAATAGTGATGATTGCCAGGGCCACTTTGAGAAGAACAATAGGATGTGAGAAAAAAAAGACGTTCTCCTTATTTTATTTCAGCTTTCCTCTGCCAGCCGTTGTGGTACACGCAGTCATCCTTGAAACAAGGTGAACATTTACAAGACCCATTCACAGGCGTCCACAGGGTTAATTTTGTATTCTCAAGGACTTACGTTTTAAATGCATTACACATTAATCATTTGCAATGCTTTGAGCCATAGCACTGACCTGACCCATTAAAACAGAGCAATCCCTATGGGTGAAAAGCATGTAGTCTTTTTAACCTGACACTTCACACTTCAGCAGTAATGAGACTAAGACCCAAACGAAGTCATGTGTCGTTTTGACTGGAGATAAACAGCGCTAACTCTGCTTTACATGATGACCTCCCATAGTGTGGGAAGGCTCAGCCTGAAATTTTTCACATGCATGTCTAAGACATTGAAGCCTTTGTGACATTTTTCACTGTATAGTACTTTATGCTCTCATTTGAGCTCCTTGATGATCTTCTCTAGGATTTTATTTTGCCTTAAATGGTTCTGCAAGTTCTCTTTTGAAACAAAGACTGCTGAACCCACGTTTGTTTTCTTTCATCGTAATGAAGTATCATGTAATTGATTCATAGCAATTCTCATTACAAGAGAACTTCTGCATGGCCCTAGCTGGGAAACTTCTGGTTTCATTCCAGAGTATCTGATGCATCTGCACAATTAAAATGCCATCTATTCTGAACCACTTAAAAGAGAAAGAAGCTATGAGAGGAAAGGAACCTGTGGAATGTGAAAAAATATTAGCATCTGAATGTCCCAAAGTTATCATAGGGAAACAGTTAAATCCAGTCTTCTATTCAAGCTAATCACAGCCCCAGATAACAATCTTACCTGTGCTGAATGGATGCAGAGCCATTCTCATGCCTGTAAATCAGTATATGATTTCATATTCCCAAAAACACAAGGCCTGAGCCACACATTGTTAGGAACATTTACAATGAACTCACTTGTAGTGGTTCAGCGAAACAAGACCAAGACAGTCAGCAACTGACAAAGGCTGGTGTGTTGTGAAGGAAAATATACATTTCTCTCTTCCTGATGGCAAAGCAGTAAAACCATAAGGCATTAAATGCCACAGATGTTTTAACAAACATGAAGTTGTTATGATCATCACTTGAAGAGAAAATAAAGAGAAGCCCTCAGTGACAGCTTCCACTACAGCAGTCAACATAACATCCATGTTGACCTCTGCAGAATGGATGGAGGATGAAAAAGCCAGTGTAAGTTAAACTGGTTATCAAACTTCTGACAAGTTAATGCAAACTGGCAAAGTTAAAAACAAAAACAAAAACAAACAAAAAAACCCACCAACCTAAAAACCACAGTGATATAAATAGGTGTGTGTGGCACAGTACAGACTATGTGACTACGTGCTACATGTTTTCCATTCTATTTTTATTTCTTTCAAATGAAGAGAGTGAAGCACGTGCTATGATCTCTCTCATTTCTCTCCTGGTACGGAGAAGAGTCTTGGGATGTTTAGTGGAGGATGCCGGCTCCCCTGCATCACGTTTTCCCAGGGTGCAAGAAAACAATACCAAACCTCCCTATCGATACCCTCCAAATGTTTTATTCTACACATGACGCTAGCTAAGCAGACTTTGACTGAATTGTCACTCACTCAGACTTCAGACCAGCAAAACAGACAGAAAATGAAGGATTCAAAAAATGTGTTGTGACAGAAACAAGATAAATTTTTTGGGTGAATAAATGAATCTTCCCCTACTGTTCTGAGAAATGTTCTGAAGACAGAGCAGTCAGCTTCCCAACTCGAAGGCAAACGAGAATGGCCTCCAGTAGTTTTAACAGGAAAGACATGAAAAGGATGAGCCAAGAACTGCAGGTTCAAAGGGTAAGGCCCCTTATGTTTCTCAGGGGAGACTACATGATTTACATTAGGTCAAAAGGGACCCAGAGTTTGAGCTGTGATCTGAATTCAGATGTTTTTGGAAGCCTCATTTTTTGACACGGTTTAGAGAGTTTCATCTTATCAGAAGAGAGCCTGGAAGCCTGCCTTGGAGTTCCCAAATTAAAGAGTGCTCAACTAACCACATGCCTTGCAATTCCTCTTTTCCTCCTCCCTTCAGGGCTTTCAGGGACAAGTTTTTCCCAGGGCTCTCAATCCCAGCCAGCAACAAAGAAAGTGGGAGTGGTGTCAATCTCTGCACCATGAGAAAGCACAGAATAACCAACTGGGGGGCCCTCTGTAATCCACACAATTTCCCTAAACTCCCATGAGCGCTAGCCTGGCATTAGCACTCCCAGGCTGTGACATAAGCCCACCAGCCTGGCTCCTCATGCCAAAATGGGAAGACTGTTCCCACGACAACCACCTACAGCTGCAGCAATGCAGAGGACACCTCAACATCAGCATCAGCACTGAAAATATGGTGTGGAAGATGTACTCCTCCTTCTTAAATACCATCTATCCCTATCCAAGCAAAGCCTAAATGCTTTAGCTCTGTAGAGCCATGGGGATTCAGTCCTGGGGAGCGTAAACTTTACCCATGTGCTGACGGTTAGTTGCATTTTTACAACCCTGATGTATTGAACATTGGAAAGACTTCTTTTTTCCTTGGGACTTTTTTTGGGTGGGAGGAGGAAAGACTACTTGCAATTTGGAAAAAAACTGTAAGAAATTTTTGATGTAAAAGCCTACTGAGCATTTAATAAAGTGGAAAATCAGTCTCTTTTTCTTTTTTCCAAAAAATAACCACCAAAACCAACATTATTATAGTCTTTAACAGTGCATACAACAAAGCTAGACCTCTTCTTCAGGAGTAAAATCAGCATCCATCAGGTGAGGATGAGTGGATTATAGGGAAGGGCAGGGCAAAGATTATCCATCACATGTATTGATTACTATGCAGATAGCCCAAATCAGTGCTTGCCACTGGTATTTTTTACAGGTCATGCCTGAGTACAGCTGTGAAGGACAGCAGTGATGAATTTGAGGGCCATCCCCAGTATGGGACCAGAATGCAGGAGGGCAGACATGACTTTGCTGGCCTGCAGAGTTCTCTTCTCTTCAGCCTTCAAAATACAATCTGCAAATTAAGATAGCAGCTCTTCTTCCTATTCAGTCCACCTCTTTGCAGAAGCAGAAGGAACCTATGGGGGATTAAGTGTAAGTTACTATTTTATATTGAGATGTGACATCTTGTGTCGCTTTACTTCGACTTTTGAATTTATTTCAGCCATCATCTTGCATCTGGTTGCCATCCTACTCCTCCCTCTGTGGAAGATTTTCTTGAGGAGCTTGGTGGCATGGCTTCATTTTTCCTAACTTCTAGGGACAAGGATGTAATCTTCTCAAGCCTGCACTGCTTTAAGAGGTCATAACAGCCTCTTAAACTGACCCCTCAGCACAGCTGACTGAGACTCCAGCTGGTTGCAAAGCCTGGCAGCACTGCAGGACCCCACATCACAGGGCTGTTCAACCAGGCCTTGGTGCATTATTTGACCAGGGTTGAAAAGGCCCACTGCCAGCACTCTGCACAGAGTCTGAAAATCTCCCCATATCCATGAAGAGGCCCCCTCAGAGGTGCTATTAATTATCAATAAGTAGGAGAAGGTACAGTAGAGGCCTGAGGAGAGCACTGCATTGGACACGCTGACATACTAAGCCAGGAGCCAAGCAAGACAAGCCCAAACTCTGTCTGAAAACGCTCTATATGACACATGCATTAAAAGCTGCTTTAGCTCTCAGCTAGATCAAAAAGCAAGACAAACTTTTTGGCACAATAAAACAGAAAGCAAGCAGGGCTTTATCATATGATTCCAATCACAGACAAGAGGCCTTTCAGCCCTCCAGAGATTAGCTCGAGTGAGCAGCATCAGTTTGGGGTGGAATAACTCTCCATTTCTTAGGAAGTTAATCTATCTAATTTGGGGGGAGTTGGGATGGGTACAGGGACAGGAGGGGGGAGGGCTCTCCTTCTCAAGAGATAAGTTGCTTTTACTGTCTTGGAAACTCTTACAGCTGCCAGGGGTATTAATGAGCCTCATACACACAGCATTATCTCCTTTGTTTTCAGCAAACCTACAGCTGCTAGCAACCCTCTTTACAACCATCACAGGCAAGGATCAGGTCACACTAGTGACAAACAGGTTCTCTCAAAATGTTTCCCCAAGCATTGCCAGATTGTTTTCATTAGTTTACAGGAGACTTCCATTTGAGCTTTTTAATAGGAGGCAAGGAAAGTCTCAGCATTTGCCTTAAGCATAACGACGCTTCTGACATGTTAACTGCTACTCAGAAAGCCTGTAATTAGCCAAGCCCAACATCATTGCTATCCGTGTCTATCACTGAAATCATCATTTCAGACCAATTAAAGAAGCCCCTCAGCCATCTGATGAATCCTCTGACACACAAAAATCTTTTATAGTGGATACAATTACTTGAAGGATGGTGCTGGCCCTTTCACCAGCTGGATGAAGTCTTTTAATCAAAAGTTTACTGACAGAGAAGACCAAAGTAATTCTGCCTATGACAAAAGGAATATAAAATTACTTTGTGTTCATCTTTGAACACTGTGCACCCTACTTTCTGACCAGCTATGTCTCACCACTCCATTTATGAACAAAATTACTCAGTTTGCACTAATATGTGAAAGGTCACTCGCATTCAAATGTCACCGGATGACCTCTGTCTTCTCATGCTTTTCCTAATCATCTTTCATTTGCCAGTGACTTAAAATTTTGGCCAAGTCTTCACGATCTTAACCTCCAAACTGTGGGATTTAGAGGCAGGTCACTGAGCCCATCACCTTCCCATGCCTCCTCTGAACAGCACTGTTACCTCTTAGCTTAACCTCATCCCCAAATGCAAATCCCCCGGAGTTTCTATTACTGTTTTCCTTCTCCAGGTTTGTGACAGAGTGTTCCCATGGTGACCACTAGGCAGAAGACCTACCCCACTAGCAAATACCTGTTCATTTCAGAAAACTGTGCATTCACCAAACACAGCATCTGCACTTGCTCATTTTGGATATGCTGACTTTCCTCTGTAATTAGGCTATCTACGGAATTTGTCTGTGACCTCTCTGTAACTGCTTGAAGTAAATAATGCCCCCCCAAATGCTTTTGACTCCTTCAAATTTTCAGTGGTATCTCTTGACCCAGATTAAGATAATCATCTGACTAGATAGGGTTTTCCTGAAGCCGCTGTCAAAACACGGGGATTATTTTCAGCAACACATTACCATTCTGTAGCTCTGTTGTAGTACCTGCTACGGAGAAAATAGTTCCCTGAGCAAGGCACCTTCATGAATTCTGTTTGTGTGTTGGAAACCAGAGCATAAAGGTGGCTAACTGTAGGTTTTATTTCTTTACTGCTGCAGGCTATATGCAGAGCAACTGCAGAAGAGGAGTAAGACACGAAGTCCTTATTGCTTATTTTGTCTCTTCCAAAATATACATAGAGTTTTACTCTAAGTGGTGTGAACAGGAGAAGTGCTAGTGATAGCTGGACGGTTGGACTGGATGATCCTGTAGGTCTTTTCCAACCTTGGTGATTCTATTCTATTCTATAGCAATAAACTGAAAACATTCTGTCTTCATGCCCAACATTTTCAGCCACTTCTTAAAACTAATAGAAAATATTTTAGAAAAACAAATATGTAGGCAACACATGACCTGGCAAAATTCATTTCTACCCTGTCTCAGTATTTAGTCACAATAGATATGTCATCAAAGCCTAAATTCTGTCCTCCTTTGCCACAAAGGCAGTTGCACAGGAGCATCTGAAGGTGAAATTTACTCCTAAAATTTTGATAGAGGGAAAACAGTTTTCTTTTCACTTGGATTTCCCTTCCTTTAAGCAGCACTCAGATCCAAACAGGCAAAATCCAACTTCAATGTCAGATCTCAAAGGTATCTCTCTGCCAGTTGTGAAAATACCAGAAAACTATGACAAAGAGCTCAAATTAGGTCTAGAAACATGTGATAAAACCATATGATAATACTTTTCAGGGGTTAAGAAAACAAAAATAAACTGTCCCATAACAATTGTAAGTCAGGTTTGAAAAGCACGAATTTCTGGACATTTTGATATATTCAAAGGTAAGCAGGATGCTAAGGTGCAACTTTAGGCAAGATACGGACTTCCCCTCTGCAAGTGTTGGCAGTCCAGTCTATGAGAAAAAATGCCTCTGAACCTACTTATAGTCAAGACAAAAGAAACGTGAGTGGCCAGAACCCATCATGGGAGTCAAGGTGGCAAAGGTCAGCAAAAAAAAAAAAAAGAAAGAAAGAAAGAAAAAGAAAAAAATTAGCTTTTCATGGGAAACGACAGAGTCGTGAAGAGATCTTATTTTTCTCCCTTCTCTGAAGGCTCATACACAGAAAGGAGAAAATCTCCTACAGGGCAGTTAAAGGCAGCTTCTTTCTGTAAAAAGAATGCAGCTGGTAGTCCATCAGGTGTGAGCCCGAGGGCTAGTCATTTTCCTGAGCTTGGCAGCTGAACTGCAGGGGATGCTGTGCTAAGGATGACTCCTTCACTACACTGGAGAAGTGTTAAGCAGAAAATACCACTGTTTAATCATGCTCTTTCCTATACATCTGACACACCTGCTTCCTCCTGTGACTAATCCTCTTTTCTGCTACGGAAATATCTGGTGATGAAGACAGCGTGGGCATAGCGAGGCGGCTAGCCGACGAATGCATTTGCCACCAGTTCATAAACAAGGGTAGTAATGGGAAGACTGGTAAGAACAAACAGACTGTTCTTCAGCGCCAGCATGATTAAGGAACAGCTGCAAAACACAGGGTCTAACCCAAAGGCCAACAAAACGAATGGAAGCTTTTCCACCATTGGCCAAAGATCCTGTTCACAGCCTCAGCAAGGGCTTCATTACAAATACTGGGGCGTATCCCGAGCAGCAGTGCTGCTCACAAGCCCTACTGATGCCAAGGACGGCTGCAGGAGCCCAGATCAACCTCAAGTTGAGCCAGACAGGCTCAGTTTCCAATCCTCCTAAATTCACTCTACTCGCAGTCTCATTTGGCTTTGGGTAAGCGCTGGGCGGCACAAGAGAAAAGCAAAGGAGCACCCATCTGCCTGCAAGCTTGCTGCTCTCCCAGGGAGCCTGAAACAGCTTCGTGACAAATCACTCTGCTTCCTAGATTTCTGCTATGTGCAAAGGGAAGAGGCATTCTGCAGAATTATTTATGGGTGGGATTTTTAAGAATGCCTGAAGCCTTTTCAAGGAGGTCCTGTGATTCCAGCTGACACAAGAATTCATTAGTCGTCTTCTGTTCATGTTCCACGTCAAGTATCTTAAATCAAATCTTAACTGACTTGTAGTCCAAGTCAAGATACCAGCTTGAATGTTCAGTAAAGCACATGTGAACATCACACACAGTGCAACACAAAGACGGAGGCTAAAAAAAGTTATATTCAGACTTGCCGCACCTAATGAATGTGTATATAAAAAGCCCTCTGACCAGACAGTCGCAGTGATAGAAAAAAAAAAAGATGAGCAGATGCCAACAACAGAAAAACAGCTACAAAGGAAACATCATGATTTTTGCTTTTGGTTTCTCCTAGTATTGTTAAAATGTGCTTACTCTGGTCTTTAAATATTTTTCTGATCTTCAGTTACTGCCCAAAGGCATCTCTGGAAAGAAGAGAGTTCTTTCCTCCTCCTGCCTCTACTCCTATCCCATGTCAAAAAGCTCTTTCTTTAAGAAGATGATTAGATATATATCCAGAGTTGCGAGAAATGTCTTCCTTTTCTTATCAATATTAAGTTTACTATGATGCAGGTGTGCTTCTGAAATGGGGACATTTCCATCAGTTTTCACAGAGATTTTTACTTAACAGCACTGCCGCACTGAAGCATGCCCGGAACAAATAAAGTCCAGTTGAAATGTTTGCAACCATTCACAAGGGGGACATGATAAGAAGATAAATGATTGTTTCCAGTACAGCTTTAAAAAGAAATGTCAACATCTGGAAAGTCTTTCCTGCCAGCCTCTGCAGAAAAGCTCCTGAGAGAGGACCCCAGTGGCACAGTGCAGCGAAGTGTGCATTGCTGGTGCCCATCTTAAATCTGCTTTTTGGGACTGCGAAGGAGGATCAGCCAGTGGTTTAGCTCTCCTGCATTACTTTGAAATATGTTCATTCTTCCAACAGGGCTCACTCCTGCCACTGCTGTTAGCTGTAACTTGCCTTTTGTCACAGCGAGGTGACAGGCCAGTATCAGCCTGGGATCACTGACAGGAAAAGACATATTTAACATCTGCTTGAGGAGGCACAGTGTTACCAGTGCAGAGACCTTTGTTTATATCCTGCCTATGCTTCTCTGCAGACCAAGCAGATGGCAGTGGAGGCCACAGCATTCAGGCCCAGGACTCCAGCAGAGGTGTCTCTATTAACTTTGCGCTTGTCTAGGCTCCCACCGGGAGATCCTTCTATACCAGTGGAACCTTCATCTGAACATAGCTACTACACATTCCCAGTGGGAAATAACACAAAACATAGCAGGAAAACTACAAGTCTATAGTTTAAAACGCTCCTTTCACACTTCTGCTATGAATTTTGTTTTTTAAATGTGAATCTGGAAGCAACACACTGTGCTTTCTCTCTTCCAATTCCTTTCTGGTGTTTAGGCACAGCTCCTAACTGCAGCTTGACTTGGTTTCTTTCTTCTTAGACTGTAAACTCCCCAAGACAAGATTGATCCCTATGCAGCCTGCCTTGCACAACCAGAGGACCAGTCCAGATCAAGGCTTCCAGATGTCATCATAGCACAAACAAAACAGAACGTTCATGAATATAAACATTTGCACTGGTATGGAAGTAACGACTGAACAGATGAGTCAGCTCTCAAGATGGTAAAGGGTCTTTCATGTGCACACTTTCTTCACATATTAGGATGAAAAAAACTTCTGCGCTTCCAGCTGTAAACCTTAAATAAGTGACAGTATCCCTGCGAACTGCTTGAAGACTCAGGAGTGGCAATTTGCGCATTCAAAGCTTTACAGCTGTCAATTGACATTTTCCTAGCTAATTAGGACACATACAACCAGTGTAAATAAAAGGTACTGGAGCATACATCAAATTTTAATAAGCTTTTGGAATCAAATTGTTTGGAAATACAGCTTCCAAGTTCATATTTAATATACTATAATGTTTCCAAGAGGGAATAATATTTTCTGTTCTAATTCTATTATGTAAAAATATGTTTTCTCTGCCAGTAAAACATATGGGATAGTTTTTCTGTTGTTAATAAATGAAGTCATGCAGTACAGATTTTCACATTTAGTATTCAGAAACTAAGCCCTTTTTGGTCAAAAACTGGGCAAAAAAGAAATCCCAAACAGAAGTGAAATTAATCGCCTTCCCACCATCTTTTCTAAGGATGCATTTACGTACAATATTTTTGACAGTCACGAAAGGCAACTATCGGGGCAACAAACTCCCTTAGTGCAGACCTCCCCTCAAGTCAGCCAGTAACAACTTTAACACAAGGGTTTATGGAAAGAAGTTCTCAGGAAGATTCATGGTTGTTCATCTCAAGCCAAACAAAAGAAAAGAGTGCTTTCATTACACTGAACATACCTTCACATTTTTGCTTTGTCAATTCATCTGTGCCTCAGCCCTGCAAGATGGTATTCAAGTCACACAAATTCCACCCAAACTCTAAGGAGTTTCTTCCAAGTACAGGTTTAAGCATCAGCTTGAGCTTTTGTGGAATTCAAAGCTAAATCACAAGCAAGTCGGTTTTAAAGAAAAAGAGGAGCTCCCTTATCAAGCTAGCATCTAGGCAAAGCTGGTAGGTCTAAACAAATTGAAAAAAGGAAAATTGACCACTTATTTATCAAGAATAAAAGGTGTCTTACTTTAAGATGTAAAAGAATCCTGACTGTTAATGCTTAACAAGCCTTAGCAAGTGGTTTTGTTCTAAAGAACACCTTTGCAAATATGAAAACCAAATACACCTTTCTAACCTTATAGTGGCTTTCATATCACATGTGCTAGAGCTGCAAATGCAGTAACACAGAAGAAATAACAGGAAAAGCTTGCTGGATAACATACTCCTAATAGAAGTGAAGCATTTCAAGTGCCAACAAAAAAGCAAGATACAGAAGCAAATTAAAATTAAATCTGAGAACTGGTCAAGACTACATGAATATTCCGTGATACGCTAATCATGTCAAAGCTAATGGTTTCTAAATATCTTGCTCAGCTCTAGACTGTACTCTATGCAACCCTTCTTGCTCCATCCAAGCCCACTTCTGGTTATTATGGCCTGCTTATATGCTTCATTTTCAAGAGCTAAGCTACAAGAGGTCTTATATGGGAATTCAACACCACCCACTGTAAAGCCTTAGGACTACCAAACACTTGCAAAGCTGCACAAGTGGGAGAGGAAAATCTCCAAGTCAGATTTAACCATGCAGGGGCAAAGGTACTCCGTTATGGAAGGAAGGTGCATGGACATTTCTGGGTTCTCCCGTTCAAGAAAGACAGAAGACTACTGGAGAGAATCCAGTGCAGGGCTACAAAGATGATGAGGGGCCTGGAGCATCTCCCTTGTAAGGAAAGGCTGAGAGACCTGGGGCTGTTCAGCCTGGAGGAGAGAAGGCTGAGAGGGGATCTTATCAACACTCATGAAAATCCAAAGGGTGGGAGTCAAGTGGATGAGGCCAGGATCTTTTCAGTGGTGCCCAGAGACAGGGCAAGGGGCAATGGGCAGAAACTAGAACACAGGAAGTTTCATCTGAACATGAGAAAGAACTTCTATGCTTTGAGGGTGGCAGAGCACTGGAACAGGCTGCCCAGAGAAGTTGTGAGGTCGTCTTCTCTAGAGATATTCAAGACTTGCCTGGATGCCTTCCTGTGTGACCTACTGTAGGGAACCTGCTTTAGCCAGAGAGTTGGACTGGATGATTTCCAAAGGTCCCCTCCAACCCCTACAGTTCTGTTATTCTGTGACATCTCCTCAGGGATTACATGTATTCTCTTTTTCACAGATCATGCTCCCACCTCAACCATTCCAGCAACAGTCTCTGCAACCCTCTGGTTTCACTCATACAAAAAGCAAGAACACGGTGATAGCTTATAAAAAGAAAACTGTAGCATCTTCTGCCTGGTTTTGCAAGATCGTGTGGTTAATTCAACTCAGTGTGAGGGGCAACAAATGGAGTCCTTCTACAAAAGAGCTGCACAACATGCAAGCTCATTTAATCTTGTTTCCTTACCCACCAATTATCTGTGCTGAAAAATTTAACCTTATTTCTTGGAGTTGCTAACTTGTCACCAACAATTACTTGCCCGAATTTGACAATGTGACGATGAAACAGCTGACAGCCCTTCCAAGCTAACACAGCCAAACCTAACTGCCAGCACGCTGCAACCCAGGCAGTCTTTGAAACCTGGAGCTAGAAAATTGGAAGCTGTGTTTAGAAAAGAGGCAAATCCAGGTTTATTGGCCTTTCAAGACACAAGCAAGCAGGGAGGCCAGGAGCCAGCAGCCCCCCGCAGCACATGCTTGTCTATGCTCCTCTGAAACCAAGGAACACCACACAGAAATATAAGGAAGGAAAAACAGCAGATGAAGCATATTCACTTCCAATTTTATGAACAAGTTGAGAAACAAACAACTTGGGTAAAGAGCGGGTGGAGAAAGGATTCATCTCTGGACTCTTTGTTCTTTTCCCTCTTCAACTGTCCACAGAAATCCATCTGCTGAAGGAATATATGAATGAGAAAAATTCCCGCTCGTGAGCCAAGGCTTGAGTCGCAACTGCCGTCACATTTTTGATTGCTGGCCAAATAGGGCTCCATGGCTTGCTTTCATTCTTCCCGCTTCCTACTACCTGGGATTTAGTACCAACACCACTCAAATCTCTGTGCACTGGGGGATGCATCAGGGCAGTGGGTGAACGTGGGCTCTCCAGGATGACAGATGTAGGGATCTGTATCCATTTAAGCACTAGAAGTGGGGGACATAGCTTACTAAAATGTGTGTCCCCGGGGCTCCACCATCGTGGAAGAGCCATGTCCATCTCCTCCCCAGGTGTGAGGGCTGCAACCTGTGGAGCCGAAGCCCCGCTGGGGCAGCAGGTGCCTCCTCCGGCTCCGTCCCAGGCCTCATGTGAAGACTTTCATGGAGGAAGCCATGGCCAGGGCTGTGAGCTGTCCTGAGGGACTTGATAAATAAAGGAAAAACAGACGAAAGAAGGAAAAAGCAGCTGTTTGGAAACGAACTGTAAAAACATCTGTAGCGCACCACCGACCTTCCCTTGCCGTGACAGTGGGGGGTTTTAAAGGGGCACAGCTTTGCAGCAGGGGACTACGGCTTTGCAGCCACTCCAAAACAACGCATGCTGGCACCAACCGGCTCCCCTAAAGCTAAACAAGCGAAAACAGAGGACACAGAGCTGTGCCTCTGCAACAAGCCCTCCCCTTCTGCATGTGGGGCCATGCAAAAGAAGGAAAGAGGTATTAAACCATAAGTCCTTAGTATCATCATCCTGAACCTTCAGATGAAGCTCTGTTTTGTGAATGGCACTGAGGGATGGTTTATGGAGGTGCTCGGAGGGGTTTTAATTTACTGTGGAAGGACAGCGGCGCTACTGAAAGTGGTTAGTTCACACACAGACAGCTTCACCACCGCCTGTGCTCCACTGACATACCAAAGAACATTCAAATCAATCTATTTGGCTTCAGCGCACATCATTCCAACACAATTTTATGCATTTGCTTCATACGTAGCGGGAGGGGAAAAAAAAAGAAAAAAAAAAAAGATGGTTCAAGGGTCTAAGTAGCTCAATTTATTTTTCAGTAACTAAGTTACCAGAGACTTGTAGGGAGATTGTATTTATTTTCTGAAGGAGGCTCCAAGTTGGCAGAGAGGTCCTTGGAAGTACATATTTCTTCACGTTCTCTTGATCTCAGTGTGTGGAGATTCACTTAACAGCTGTTTTATGTGCAAATGTTTTTTCAGGCATGTCCTCCCCAACCATAAACAGATTTTTAAAGGAAACCCTCTTAAAAGAAGTTAAGATACAACAAATCTCCAAGTCTCTTCTCACCCAGACTTAGAGATGAACAAAGCCCAGAGGGTCTTCAAACCACAGAGGGCTTTTGGAGTATATTTTTTTCTTTTTTTTAATGTATCAGTTCTGTAGTGGATCTCTCAAAACAAAAATCAACTCTCTGCCTTCCACACAGCTGTACTTCATTCTATCTATTTTTTAAATTTTTTTTACATATGCATGCATTCATATACTTTTGCATGTGCAGTATCTATATTAGGTATACCTATATTTAATCTTTCCTTAAAATGACAGAAACAACTAGACTTCTGGCAGTGCAGAAAGCAGGAAAGGCAGTCATTTTCAAGAGCTGCTGAGAAATCATGTAACAATTTGGCTGCTATGCAAAGCAAACTTACCCCAAGGTGTATATACATGCACACATACAGAAAAGGATGGGGAATTCTGGAGGGGATGCAGGCCATGTTTTCTCATCATTTTCTGGGGCATGGATTTAACCAAGAACACTTGGGGCTACTTTTTGTGAACACACTACAAAGCCAAGGTCTTGCAAAAACCACTTAAAGGCACAGTATGGTATTATTATGTAGTTTATGTTAACTTTTCCAGGTTCATCAGAACAAGAGAGAACTCGTAGGCTAAGCTTCAAAACAAATATGTAATTTGTGCTCCTAATGATGAACGGTCAAGAATACCAGTAGAGATGCAGAACTGTTTTGAAGCACCAAAAAGAAAACACAAAAAGAAGGAAAGATAAGCCATACTTTAAAGAGAGGACCAGCTGGCACCAGACGAAGCACCTCTAAGGCCACCTGGAGAAGAAAGCCAGCAGATTCTGGCTCTGAGGCCCATGTCCCGCATCCTCTGGTAACAGAGGCAAAGTAGAGGTTTTTGTCTGCCTGTCTGCTTCCAGGATGCCATTCTAGACATTCCCTCACCTCTGATGGCTGTTATCAGCCCCTCATTGTGCTGAGTGAAACATCTGTGGAGCCAAGTTCCACATCAGATCTGCAAAAAGATCAGGGTAATAGAGAAAGAGGGAACAGGGCCGAAAAAATCAGTATTAATACTGATGCTGTGGTTTGTTGATACAGTGAATCCAGCTTAAAAAACCTACTACTACAGATCAAAAATGTGACAAAGAACCAAGATATGGTAAAAATTTCCTCTGGTAGTTCAAGTTTGCCCTTTGCTACCAGTCTGACCTTGTATTGGCAGGCTCCTAGCCAAGTCATCTGTCAGCCTGTGCCTCCCACAGGCAACACAACACCAACATGGAAGCACCAAGGTAACATTAAATCCCACATTGTTCATTCTGATCCAGACTGTACCCTCACTGCTGAGTGATCTGGTTCCAGCGAGAGACCTGGGACAGCACCGCAGTCCTAGGCTGAGTCATCGCCTCACATGAATGAGTAGGCCGGACAGTTGACAAAGCACTGATGAAATCTGCTTCCTGCTTTTAACAGTGCCATTACCTCTTCTGTCCCAAGCTGTCAGCCAGTAATTAGGATCTTGCAGGTTGTTTCCATTAGGAGATGAAATCAGAGCCAGGTATGGAGCTGGCAGAAAAAAAGGATTTCCAGTTGTCAGGAAATTTTCATTTCTTTCAAGTATGGTTTTGGACTGAGTTGTATGTACTCATTCTGCAGCTGGGGACGATGGTCAGGATCCTCCAGTTATACCTGCACAGGGATCCCGAAAGTCCTCCCAGCATCTTCTGGGTCCACAGCCAACAGCCCAATATATTCCCAGTGAAACAATTCAGGCTCAGCTGCTGGCATTCCTACTTGCTCTTGATGAGTATTTCCTCAAGTTATGCACCTGATTTACAGTGGAATTATCCATATGCAGGATGGAGACATATACAGTGGCATTCTCCAAAGTCAACATCGAGTTTTGTAGCCCCCCAATCATGCAACTAATTGTCATCAGGTCTGTTAAGAACACACCAAAGTAATAAATGGCCACAGATCTGACAAACTATCAGAGCCACCTCTGAGAAGCAGGTGGAAGAAGCAGATCGTGCCTTCTGGAAGTCCACTGACCTAAGCTGCAGAGTGCTCCTGGCTGCAGATTTCCTGGGTAAACTGGGAAGGGCCAGTGTGAGCCAATTCCATCTCAACGTGATAGCTTGCTTACTTGCTGCCTTCAGCAGAGGCAGAGACCACCAAGAAGAGATGCTTGTGTGTACTGGAATTTTATAAGAAAAAAATGTTAGAAATTGTCATTTAGGGTCAGTGCCATGACCATTCACATCACACTTGCTTTTCCTAAAAGTAGCCATGAATGATACCTTTTCGAATTTCAACACGTGAAAGACAAAATATAGAGATCTCTTGAACTAACTCTTAAAAAAATCTCTTGAACTAACATTTAGTTACAAGTCCTCATCCTCAGAGAGTTGCACCTCAGAGTTCCCAGAATTACTGACCCTACAAGAATCCATCCAGACAAAATATATGTCTGCTTTTGCCAACCTCCACTTGCCAGTTGTCAAAAATCAGCAGTTTGTAAACATCTTAAAGCTGATAGTTGGCATAACCCGTCCCATTTTTTCTCCAACTGATTGCCTGGGGCTGTCAGCTGCAGACAGCTCACAGCAACTGTTCAGTGGTCAACCTACTGGTTTTTTAGTGCATGCTAAATCTGCACCTTCTTGTCATTCACATGTACAATCATACCAAAATCTTCTGCTCTTGTGCTTAGCATCAGCAATATGGAAATTTGTGCAGGCTGCTGGACAGGAATGTTTCTTTCTCCTGATTTGCTCTAATAGTTTTCCAGTACAAACACTGAAAATTCAAAATTCCTTTTTCACTATTTCATATTCTGCCAAGTTTTAACCCCTTGTACCAACATCCCTGCTAACGTACTTATTTGTTTGTGGATAACAACACAAAAGGAGGTATAAATACAGTTAAAAAAAAAAATGTATTGTGTAAGAATGAGTGAGTACCCGTGGAGCTTTTTTTCTTTATCTCTTCTATTTAATTGAAGTCAACATAATTAAAAGGCACTCCTATTAGCAGTATCTAGCATCACCATGATTCATGTTTTCCAAGACAAATATTTGGAATCCAGGTCCCAGCAACTCAAGCATCAGTATTTGTCTCTCTTGTCAGTAGATTCCCAATTGTCAACTCACTTGACCAAAAAAAAAATAAAAACCCACAAAATAAGCACACTCTTACAGGCTCCAAAAAACACACAAAAGCGCAGAGTCACGCCCAAAACACAACGTGCAGTGTGGGGACTAGGGCCAGCTGAAGCAGCCATGTCCCAGGACTGTGGCTCTCTTGGGGTACCAAGACCTCAGGCTCTGCACCCAAGGGTCAGTGGTGCCCACATGTGCTGGCACCAGCTTAAAGAGTCATTTCAGGACTTTCTAAATCAGTTGTAAGGTCTCCCTCCAGCCTTGAACCAGAACTTGGCATAAAGCAACCCTGAACTAGGAATGGATATTTTATTCAAAGCAAAACAAAACCTTGAAACAGCTGTTTGCACTTTTTTTTTCTAGTTTAGGTATGTCCAAACCAAACAATCTTGCCTCAAAAGGTTACCATTTGTGTGTTCTCATAACGTAAAGCCAGTATTAATAGTATGTTTACTTTTTTATAGGCCTATAGCCTACCATTTAGGTATAAACTCATGAACCTTTGACGAACAAGTCTAGAAATGAAATACTGCTACTGGCACCTACATACATAGGTTGCTCTGAAAGTAATGCCTCCTATTTATTTCCATGGAAACTACAACAGATATGAAGAGAACAGTAACATTACTCCATTGAGCAAATTCTCAGATACAAAACATTATTTTTCAGCATGGTCACCACCACTAGCTATGCGTTTTCACTAGCATCATTTTCTTGATGAACAAGAGCCTGCATGCTATGCTCATGAAAATCTTCATGGTCGTCCAGAATGCGGCTTGTCTTTTACTTTGCAGTCACCACTGCTGAAGTAACCACTGTCTTTTACTTTGCACCACCCACTGCCTCACTGTGCTCACATCCACTGTTTGGTCTTCATAAACATTCAGCAAGCATCAATGATTGTCAATGGGCGCAATTTTTTCCACATGGAAGAATTCAATTCCACACATTTGCTTCATATGCACTTCCATGTCAGACACCATTTTGTCAGACTGCTCCCTCTGCTGCCATCTGTCACACAGTGACAACATGTAACAGAATACTCATGGGAAGGTTCAACCTCCAGTACCATACCACCGACATCCACTTCTGACATCGTGGGGGGCCACCATAATAAAATAGAAGGCATTACTTTTGGAGCAGCCTTCATATTTCTCACTGTCTTGTGCAGAATCTGTCCAGCTGACTAACTTGAAGTGCTTTTCTGCACTCATAGTGCAACCGATGTCCTTGTACAATCACTGTTGCACGTTCAATTGAGGAGTATTATCATGAACCTTATCACAGATATCCTGAGTTGGAAGGGACCCATAAGAATCATTGATTCCAACTCCTGGCCCCACACAGGACCACCCAACATTCAAACCCTATTTCTGAGAGCATTGCCCAAACACTCCATGAATTCCATCAGCTTGGGGCCATGCTCACTGACCTGGGGAGCCTGTTCCAGGGCACAGCCATCCTCTGGTGAAGACCCTTTCCCTAGCCCCCAACCTGCCCCTCCCCTGACGCAGGCCCATGGCGTTCCCTCAGGTCCTGTCACTGTCACCAGCGAGCAGAGCTAAATGCCGTCCCACCACTCCCCTCATGAGGAGCCGCAGGCCGCCATGAGGCCTCCCCTCAGTTTCCTCTTCTAATACACTTCATTTGTTTTCATATATTAAAGATCCTGTAGTCAGCCAATAAACTAAAACCATCTCTTTTATGTATTAAATTATTATATAGAATTGTACTTCTCTAGCCTTCTACAGGAAAACTTGGAACAAAAAATAAACCTGCAGACTCCAAATCCACAAGCAAAGAACAAAAATACTAGATGTCTTGGCAGTTGAAAACAATACACCGACCTGAGAAGTTTGATCTTTCTTTGTTCATTTCTGTAGTTGAAATACACTCAAAACAAAGGCTGCCAACCCTGCTCTCTGCAGTTTTCAGGTGGGAAAATTGCTCATGAGAGCAAAATCATAAAAAACTGCAGGTCTGTGCCCATGGCAGTCTGTTCACTAATTCCTGTCCAGATGACAGGCTGTCTGTCCTAGGGCAATGCCCAAAAGAATCTTCCCAGAAACAGAGACCAGCAGGTGTGTGAAGGGATTGCTTCCAATAAACTATCCAAACACTGCTCTACAACAAGCTAAAAAGCAAAAGGATCATCCTATTTCAATCACTTCATCGAAATATACAGCCAATGACGGCTGACACTGATCCTTCAGTCTGTTAATATATACCAAGTAAATCATGCTTATTTACTTGCACATCTCAGCTTATCCCTGTGCAAAGAAAGCAGCCACCTCTTAGGCCTTCTTGGTCTCTGGTTGTCTGTAAAGTACCTTGGATAGAAGGTTGTGTATAGCCATAAATGATCAGTCACTCCCATTGAGCACTGAATGGTTCATCACAAAGCAGCTAAATCCTTCCCTCGGGTGCACAATGAACTCACCCTGGAGAAACTGCGCTGGTTCACCTGAAAACCAGTCTGGTACATAAGGAAACGTTCTCTCAGATGTAATCTCAGAGACCACAGTAGGATCAAAACCATGACTCTTTTCAACTAGTGGCTTCTCTGTTCATAAAATCATAGAATAATTTAGGCTGGGAAAGACCTTCAAAATATCATCAAGTCCAACCATCAGCCTGACTTTTCAAGTCCCATCACTAACCATGTCCTGTAGTGCCATGTCCACAGATGTCTTAAATACATCCAGGGATGGGGACTTCATGACTGTGTTCTTTCAGCTTTTTTAAATGTGAACTTTGCACTGGAGAAACCAAAGGATAAGGAGCATCTCCCTACAGGTTTTCATCCTCATGCTGCTTTTTGTTGCTTGCACCATGAACTGGGGATCACCAACCAGACCGTGTCATCATCCACTTTCACAAGATTATGAGATAGCCACAATGGGCTAGAGCAAAGATTCAGACAGCCCAGCATCATGTTTCCAAGGCTGACCTGCAGGACATGCTTAGGAATGAAAATAATAAAAAAGAAGATGCAGAAGGACCTGAGCACATACTCTTCCAGCCATCAGAAGCTTAGCAGCTTCCTGAGAAATGCAGATAGTTGCATTTAACAGCTACCAATAGATGTGTTATTCTCTATCCCTTTTATTCTCCATTCATACTTCTGGTCTCACCAACATCCTTTGGTAATGAATTTCATAACATAACACTGACATATATACACATGGATTCTTTCTGAACGGGGGGAAATTACACTTGCAAGATAAACTGAACATAAACATAAGCTGATAAGAAGAGACAGGCAGCATGCAGACAGACCATTAGCCAAACAAAAGTTGGTAAAACAATGAATGCAATGAAGAACAAAATTAATGACAAAACCATATGTGCAGAGATAAAATCTGAGAAAGACAGCTACAGGATTTTTGAGGTACTGTGCAAAAAGTTATGAAGAGGCAAGATAAACACTATGAAAGAAATGATTATGCATTAATTCACAAAAACAACTGATTTTTTCAATTATTTTCAACAAAAAGCAAGAAATTTGCCCTCAAACTACAGTAGCCTGGTCATTTTCTTCATGTTCTACAAACCAATCTTCAAAAGATGATATTTTTTCCCTGGCGTTTCTCATAGTGCATGACATGCACATTTTCTGCATATTTGTATTGGTCTTAATAGTTTATTTATGCCCACTCTGTATCTTTCAGATGGTTCTCTCATTATAATCCTCTTGCAAAAAAAAACAAAAAAAAAACCCCAAAACACAAAACAACAAAGAGGGCAACTGCTATGCAGAGATTCACTGACAAAAATAGATTCAAGATACCAACTGCATAGACCTCACTGGTGAACTGGGCTCATAGCAATAAAAAAATTCCAAAATTCAATAAATGAAAAATGATATTTTTCATACTTAAAATATTTTCCACAAAAAAAAAAAAGGCTGGGGACTGTTGAAAAAATGAAATACATTTCTACAAATATCCACTACACAATCCAGTAAAAGGATTTTAAAAAAACCAAGGTTTTTATAATGCCAAAGGCACTCTTATTTTTTCTATTTTCTTCCCCCACCTTTCTTATTTTCATTTCCCTTTCAACAGAAAAATGAATAATGACCTTAAAAAGCTCTAACCTTAACACTTCAGCTCTTTTGTTAATAAAGAAGTTAAGATGTTAATTTTTCCCCCCAAAAATGACAAAAATGATGCTGACATCCAGCAGTGCAATTCCTAACAACTTAAATAAAATCAAAATCAGTATTTACCAGAACTAATCATAAAGCTATTTCTCACCTACAGAGGTGAGTCAAATTACATCTTGTCAGTGCTGGCAGCTACTTTGCCACAATTTCACTTTCATTTCAGCCTCAATTCCTTCTTTTGGGAAACTTGACCTGCTTTACTCACACCTTACAAACAAAAAAAATATAGAAATAGTACAGAACTGAGGAAAAAATCAAAATTCAATAAAGTGACTCCGTCAAAGAAGAAGCAGATATGTAGAGATAATGTTCCCATATGGTCTCTTCAGCTATACATCAAAAAAGGGCAAACCAAACCCACCAACTAGACAAAGGGAGGAAAGCTACAGAGGCTAACCTCAATTAATCACAGAGAGACAACCCACAGCAGGAATCCCAGCATCTGAAGACCAAGGGCCTCTTACCCCTTCTTGTAGATGTGCTTCAGATTTATACTGGAACACCACTGAAAGTCAATGACAGCAAAGTTACTGCAAATTGCTTTTGAAATTTGTCTGCTTTCACAAAATGTTGCTCCTGGAGTAATTCAGCATCTCACAACTCTTATGAATACTCTTTAAAATTGTGTAGTTTCACCATTTACTAAGCCTTTTCACAAAAAGCATTCAATTTCTGGTAGTGATATAATTCTTCAAAGTGTATGTGTGTGCATATATATACATATCTATTCTATATATAAATCATATATATATGTGATTCATCTTTGCAGGAAAACCCAGGTACTGGTGCTGCCCCAGTTACCTACAGACACACAGCAGTGCTTTCGTATACAGTGTATAAATACAACCTGTTCCAGCTCTTGTAAGTCACACCTCACACTCCCAGGCTCACTACAGCAAGGCACTGGTGCAAAAGGGCTCTTGTTCACCCATTTTACCAGCCCTGCCCACCCATTCTTCTCTCCCCATCCCTCCTTGGCCTACATGGGCATCCACCCACAGCCTCTGGCTGCTTTCCACCCCAGCCTGGCTTACTGCTGGTCTGTGGTTGCCACCAGGGACCAAGGGCCTCATTTACTGTCTGAATTCCTCACTTCCACATCAGAAGAACATATTTTGGAGGAGCCCACCACCAGCCACATTCACCCCAATGAGTCTAACCCGCGAGGAACAGTAATTCGTCTGTGCCAACCACAGGGTGTACAAAGCAAGTCTAGAAGATGTGTCTTGAATGTTTTCTTTGGAGCAAAGAAGAGGAGGCCCCAAGCCTAATAAGAAAACCTCAGCCTTTGCATGATCAGCAAATAGGAGACTTGAATGGTAGAACATGAGACAGTAAGAGTGCTACACTGCACGTGGCCTCTCACACCCATCCACAAAAATGTGACCATCCCAGAATTACTTTACCAGATGATGAGCCATGCCCCAACCAAACAGACAGCGTTCCTCCACTGGGTTCTACATTGCCTTCAATTGCTGCAGATGGCCCACGGCAGACAAATGCAGACCTGAGATTAGCATCAGCTTCATTGCAAGAGATGGGACATTATCCTTTTTGATCACCTCAGATAACTTTGGTGTACCTTTCGGCCTATCTAGACACAATGATTTCACAGTGCTGACATCCAAACAACTATCCAGAGGAGAAAGGCCAGAGAGCCCATCTGTCAGACACAGGAAGGCTGTGCTCCTCGTGTAGGGGAGCCCATAAGTTCCTCAGAAGAATCTGCCACCTCCTAAGATGTTCGCAGCAAACAGTGCAGGAAGGAAATGGCAAGTTGCCTCGCAGCACAGTGACACAGTGATTCTGCATATTACACTGCGAATAGCTGTCAATAAATGTCCAGAAACACAAACGATCCTTCTGCTCTCCTCCAAGCTAAGAGTTCGAACCATCCATTAGCATTTTGTGATCAAATATCCAAGTTCTAAACTCAGACATCACCAATGCCTCATCTGCTGTTTCTGTTTCATCCCTCCAGGGGACATGGAAGCAAGATTAGGTACAGAAGACTACAGTGCGTGTATATAAAAATAAATTTTGTCTGATTCTTACTTGTCCTTAAAGGGAAAAAGTAGTTCAATATGAAATATCATTAAATTCATGTTCCCACGTAACTGGGATGTAACACAATTTTTCAAATGATTTGTTTAATGTGGGGAGCCACGTATTTATCTGTTAATCACAGGGCATTTTGTTACTTTATCCTCTGCCATCATTCCATCATGTTCCCTTAGCTGTCAAGGGCACATCTGTCTTCTCTGTTCTGTACTGGTACAACGCCCAGCACAGAGCAATTCTCATTGCTAACTCCAAGCATTGCTGTAAAAGCAATAGCAATTAAGCTCACAAATACACAGATAAATTTCTGAAGAGAATGTACAATTTACGTAATGACACAAATTCACAAAAATGCTTGTTTCATGTTGGTCAGAACTGCAAATGCTAAATCCCTACAGAACTTCCATATTTTACAGAGCTTTTTATGGTGCGCTGGGACAGAACTGAGAAGATGACAGCCTGAAGCCAGCTCTTAATCAAATGCAGATCTACCTATGGAGCACAGACCAATGATCAGCAAATTACAGCAGAAAATAGCTGTGAAACCAAAATGAATTCTGATGCTAACTGAATCTCAGCTCACCTGAAGTTAAAATATAACCCTTAAAGAAAACAGTTTTCAGCTAGCCATCATTTTTTTTATTACCGGTATGTGGGACACTCCCAGCTCAAAATTCCTGCTCGTCTGGGTGGAGACTGATGGCTTCTGAGCCATTTCTTCAGAGTCTGAACCACCCACATCTACCAGGAAAATTTATTGTGATGAATAGACCTATTAATACCAGCTTCACCCCACCCTATACTGCTTCAGAGTATGGAAACTTGATGGATGTATCTGGTTCTGGTTAGTACACCATGACTCTCAAGTTTTACAATGGGAAGGCAGGGGAAATGCATAGTATATTTTATTGTAGTATTTTGGCACATTTTCCAAAAAAATGGAAAATTCAACCTATCAGGGATCTAATTGGCAATCTTTGCATACCACACATTAAAGCCTTCTTCCCTTATTTTCCACAGAAAAATCGATTTCTCCTTTGTTCCTCACCTCTTTGCCAAGGGAACTGGACAGACCTGATTATCTCATGTTCCATTGGCAAGAGCAGCCTCACATCTTCCCAAGTTCACAACAAAAAAGCTTTGTGCCCCCATTTGGGTGGTAGGCCCTAAAAACTAATAGCAGAAGGGGCAGCCCCTTTTACCCCCCCAGTCAGGATCTTACAACCACTGGGGCAAAGATAAAGCTGGTAGCAGTGACCATTGCCTGGAAGGCAGGAGAAGGAGGGGACCACAGCACAAAGACGCAGTTTTGAATACATCACAGATTTGCTGTCAGTCCTTCTGTTTCAGTGACAAAAGAGAGAAAATGCAAGGTGTGTTGCATTTGAAAGACTGGCCACAGCTAATACCTGTCAACTTCAGGACTTAAATACTGATTTTCAATGTGATGGTATTGTGAGATGAGGAAAAGCCCATACAGATATAACTTAGAGGAAGATACCCACGCAAAGACAATGGCTTAGCTATGTGCTATATCACAATTACAGATATCAAATTATGGATCAAAGAAAACAGAAATTAGCTGCAGATGACAACCAGGGTAGCAATGGAGGCAATCCAAGCAGCAGGACAGGGGAAGGAACTGAACTGTTTTGGCTATGAGGCAAAGGGCAGGCCCAGTGAACCTAAGAGGAAAGAAAGGAAATACCACAGGGTTTCTAATCATACACACCTTGCTTAAAGTCTATCTCCACATGAAAACCAAAGAGTGAATCTCCTCTTCTACAGCTAGCAGAGGAGGTACAAGACAAGAGACTACCACGTCTTTCAGCCCTTCTTCTCCAATATGGCCTTTGGAAATGTGTGCCAAAAGTGCCAGACCTTGCGTGGACTCTGTATGGAAATCCTCTCGTAAAAGATGCCCATTCAGGCACAATCTGCTCAAAAATTTTATTTTCTGTGTTTGCCTGACATGGCACGATGTGCTTGAAGGACACTTATTCACGGAGGAGTAAGAACTTCTTTGTCATGCATTCCAGAAGAGCTTATTTTTTATCAATACTAACATAAATAACACCAAAACTCTTGACACCAGACTTGGGCACTGTCAGTCGCAGCTGTTAGTAGCATGATTGTGTCCCACTTCTATTTCCCAGTGATACAACTTCCCAGCTGCTTCAGCAGCTTCCCACTCCAGGTAGAAAACTGTGAACAACAAAAGTGAGGAAGGCCAGGAGGAGTGAATAATGCTCCAGTCCTACATTTCAGACCAAGAGGGACCAGCCAGGATCCTGGGGCAGAGGGTGAAAAGTAGCATTACAGTGACTCCACCTTCTCTAGGCCATCTGATAGTGTCATCACTACAACTGTCCTCCATCCACAGAAGAGAGGAATGACCAAAAACTTTAATCTCTACATAAGCAGACCAGAACATATGGTGGGGATCACGGTGGCCCAATAACTACATCTGTTGGTGGCATCAGCAGAAGCTGCGGTGTTACTCAGCTACAATGGGCAACAGCCCCGAGCTTGGGCTGGTTCTTTGGGCGGCAGATCCTCTGAATAGTTTTAGGCCGTCCTGACAGAGCTCATCCATTTACTTTAGACCACCAGTAGTTGCCACAGGGAACTGCTGGGAAGCACATAAAATTAAGTTTCCTTTTCTTGTGTTAACTGATTAAGCAGTCTTTGCTTGCTAACCACATTGTATAGCACCACTGCCTGCTGTTCCAGAAAGCTGCTGTATGACAGTAAGCAAACTGACAACTAATTGTTAAATTTGATCAAGTATTTTTATCAAGGGAAGAGTGTCGTTAAAATAAACTCATAGAAGAAGGATTTGGCCCACGTTCAGGAAAGCACTTAAGTGCAAGCCTTAAACTGTCCCTATTCAGGAAAGCGCGTGCTTAAGTGCTTTCCTGAATATAGATATACTCCTGCCCTGGGGCCTTAAAAGTGCACTAAATAATAAAATTTATTGCAATTTGACTTCACCATTTTCTCGAAATATTTATTTAGCTGCTTCTTTATTAAGAGTACAGTCACTGAAATTTTGTATCTATTTTACAGCCCTTACTACTCACTGATTGCAATCCAAGAGACAAATAATCTCTTTATGCTATTTCAGTTAAACTCTACATTTTTCCATCCTTGTCATTAAACTATTTCATTTCATTTTCCTGAAAAAAAAAAAAAAACAACTTATTTAAACCAACTACCTTGATACAGGGTACTTACTGGCTGAATATCATTTGAAATCATTTTGCGTAGAATTGGAGGTCTTCTGAGATCATTTCCAGTGTTACACAATAAAGATACAATTTCAAACTTTATCTAAACGTTTCAAGGGTGATGTCTGAGGTGTTTACTAAGCAGTGACATTCGGCCAGTGCTTCTCTAAATATTAATGCACACTATTATTCCAGTAGAGATATCGCAAGTCAGGCCAAAAAGCCAAATCTCAGCAAAAGCAGATCCCTCTACCACAGCTGATGTATGGTACCTGCGTTTTGCATCTCTCACAAGCTACACCCAATATTTCTCTCTTCAAATTCTAGATTTTCATAAAGGGAAGCCGATCATGATGAGAATAAGGGAGAAAAACTGGGAGCACATACATACACATATCCACAGGAAAAACTGGGAGAGGATGTGGTTGATGTTTTGTCCTACTTGACTACCATTGCTGTAGCTCCTGAAATTATAATCGCATACCTGTGAGACAAGGCCAGAGCCACTCAATTTCTTACCGCTGCCAGTAAGAAGTGAGATGTGATCATCACTCATTTGGATCATAGGTTCTTCCATCCTCTTGTAAAGTATCAAGATTGATCCCAACTAGAGAAAGAATCCCAACACCTCTCACGGCAAAAGAGCTTGCTGGTACCCAGTTACTGAATTACTGACATCTCACAGGCGAACTAAACAGCAAACTTCCCTCTGTAAGACTGACAACAGTTCACATTGCGCCTGGAGATGTCATTCAGCAGATGTTTCACATCTGGATGGGCCTGTGGCCACCACCGATCTCTCCTGCTCCCAGACACATCTCACCCCGGCAGATTAAAGTTTGATCTTTTAGTTCTTTGCTGTTAGGTTTTTTTTTCCAGGGCAGGAGACCCATGACCTGTGAGAAATTGGGCAGCTACAACATAGTTTTTAGTGATGACCCTAGGATCCTTGCTAGTGCTAACATCGTTTTACCTTTCTTGCCCAGATTTGGGCTTTTTGTGTGCACAATCACTCCTAATGAAAGTACCAGTTATTACACCCTAGCTCTGCACTTCAAGTACACACACAAACACCAAAGTACTGAAAAGGAGGCATGTAAGTGTATTTGCATAATCTACACAGCAGAACAAAAAAAAGGTTTCAAAGGCTGAAACAAAAATCTGCAGGATGAATTCTCTTCCAGCTACACAAAAAAGCAGCTGAAAATTTAGATTTCCCAACTGTGACCAGCAGGTGCCTAATTTAAAGAAACACCCCATGACAGTGACATGGGTTTAATTTGTTCAGGTGGCAAGCTTAACAAAATAAACTCAAGGAATTAATGTTGCACAAGCACAACAACTTAAAAATGAAGAAAAGGCCAGTTGCAATGAATCACACAACTCAGACAAGCATAGGAAAGACTGCTAGCTTTAAACTCAATTGTAACTAGTTTCCCCTCACCTTCCAAAAATGCATTTTAAAAGGAAATCAGTATCTATGGTGTAAGCTAAACCACAATCATTTTATTTATCTGTTATTTCAGTTTTTCCATTAAGGCTTGTGTTTAAAGACAACCCAGACCAGCCTACTCTTAACAGCCTCTTAACACGCATCGTGCTTAAATGAGGGAATAAAGAACATTATGATCAGTTTTCCTAGAGCAGGACATCACAAGAAAAGCATAATAACATCATTTCCCTTTCGGCAGCTCTGCCAGCTGTCCCTCCCAGGCACTTTCAGCCAAAGCCTGAACATCACACAGACACTGGGGTGATGGGAATGCTCCTGAAATGGGACAGGACTCAGAGGATCCAACGGCCAAATGGGCTTTTGTGATGGAGAGCCTGCCTGTTTCCTCAGCTCCATCGTTTGGCATAATGAAGGCGGTAAACCTCTTGCTCCCATAAACCTCGACTTCCATCACAGCTCCACTTTCACAGCAATGAGACGCTGTTACAAGTGCTTACACAGGTCTGAATCATGAAAGCCAGGAGACGTGAAATAAGAGGTAAAATGATCAAAAACTGCATCAACTAGAGATGCAGTTTCATCCAGCTGGAAACATTATTTTTAAAAAACTCAGCTCTGTCAGGCATCATCCTTCAAGCTCACTGGTGTGCTCCTCCCCAAGACTGCAGGGGTGAGAGCAAGGACCCATGCGTTTTCACCTCACTTCTACTCCAGCTTGTTCCTCCTGCCCCCAGGATTTCTCCTCCTTCTCCGTGGCTGTGTAGTCAGGCAGGGTGGCCAGCCCTAGTCATAAGCTGTACAAGGTGCACCATGACCAACTGCAGCATTTGCTTCAACACCAGTGGAGCCTTTCGAATTTTTCTTGTGATATTATCAGGTAATTTAAAGCTTTCTTTGCAGGGTTTTCCCTCGTTGTGCATCATAGTAACTCCAGCCCCAAACAACTAAGGCTGCTTTCACAGCCCATCAGCCTCAAACCACACTGATTTCTTTTCTCCTTGCGTACAGCTTAGGTTTATTCAACAAGAAAGAGCAGAAATGGCAATGTGCACGCTTCGCACCACACATAAGGACAGACAAATACTCTGCAACTCTAAGACAACGTTTGCTAACAGTTTACACTGAAATTCCTTTGCTTGGGCTGCCTGGATAACTAACTTAAAACCTTCAACTCAAGCCTGTATTGGCAGATCACATGCAGTTTTACAAAGGATTTCCCACTCCCTCCACCTTGTTTATTCGATCGCAGCAAGCACGAAGGTGCTGACAGGAGATGTTTGGTGAGCCCTTACTGTAGCAGAGGACAAGGTAAAACCAATGTGCATCTCTGCTATGGCTGCTTTAATATTAACATGCGGAGAGGTAACAATGAGTCCCACCAGGAGACTGTGGCAGAGCACCAGTGAGTGGCTTTTTTGGATTGGGGAACGAGTTATTGTTTGCACGCGCTTCTGAAGAGGGGAATTGATATCGACCTAAGGTGACTTCCCATAGAGATGAGGGCAGTGGGACCAGGGAACACATTGGGTGGAGGAAAGCCATGAATTCCAAGGAGAGCTGCAAGCATGTCCGTCTAGGTCATTACGACCTGGGCTTAGCGCACAATCCCTATACTTGGCTTCGTTTTAGTTTGTATTGGCTAAGTGCAGGTTTTGCTGTCTTTACTCTTCAAATAGCATCAATGAAATCTATGGGACTATTTGCAGACTATATCCTTTACTTGAGATAACTAATGCCTCTGAATCTGGCACTAGGCAGTACTTTCAGCAGGAGAAACACATTAGAAAGCCACTGTTCAGGATCAAAGCTTTCAAGGTTTCCTACCATTCCTTCACGTTTTTCTTTAGCTTTGTAAAATTCTAGAAAATTTTGGCTAAATTAAAAATAATCTGCTTGTTTAATCATGATCTCTCTCTTTTAATTGCTAAGAGGACCTGTCGTACAAATCCAAATTTTATTCCACCTCAGACTGGTGCAGTCCAAAGCCAAGAATACGTATGTTGCTAGCTGGAAAATAAAGTGCCCTTGATTCCTAACTTTATTTTGGACAGTCGACTCCAAGTTATTAAAAGCCAAATTCAGTAGTGAGAAAATATATATAGCTTCAGCTGTTTTGTGTGGGTTTAAAGTGGTATTTGCTTTATGAGTAAGAGATTCAATAATGCATATATTTACATAAAAATAGTTTTGACGTTTAAGTTAACTTCTTGCCAAGCTGGTGCAAAAATGGAAATGTAAAAAGCATAAGTGCAGAAATGAGCCCCTATGCTGTAAGTCTGCTATTTACAGGTAATTTTTTTCTTGGCAATAAGACCTGAACATACCGTTTTATAGCACTAGACCTAGCCACTCTGAGTCAATTTAGTGTTTATGGAAAGTGCCGGACTGACCGTTCACGAATTAAATTCTCCATGCCAGAATATAGTTTCATAGGGACAACAGCAAAGAGAGTTTCTGGAACCCGGGCCACTGATATGCCTCAGTCATATTCTGCAGACATGACAAAATTCCAGATAGCACAGTTGAGTACATGTCAAGTCAAACACCCCATTATTTCTCAAGAGCAAAGAGGCTTCTGGAGAGGTAGCACCACCACGTGTCACGGGAAAGTATGCAATGAAACACCTTGTGCAATTTGAAGTAAAACCCCAGACAGCTACAGTATGCCTGAAATTTTCAAACTGGAGCTGTTCAGAGGAAGAAGTCTATCTCACATAACATTTTAACTATGCAAAGCTCATGTAGATTTGCAGAAAGAGACAATCTGCCACTCTCAGGGCTTCTATGTTACTTGTCAAGACTCTCTGGACTGAAAGAACAAGCAACAGAGAGCCAGAGGCTAACAGAAACCTGCCTTGCAAATTGCAGAGCCCCGAGCAGATCACAGAGGAGCCAGGACCTCTATCTCAGTTTTACATCCTCCCAGCAAGACATGAGAAGCCAAGCTGGCCAGGGACCAGACAGATCTCTTGACAAAATGCTCTCATGGGTGCCCCCTGAGCTTTGTCAAAATTTGCACATAGACCTTGTTCAGTCAGACATCTTCAACACAAAACATACAAACAAGTGTATCTCACTGGAGGATTCACTAACAACTCCTCCAACAAATGATACTTGGTGATTTATATGTTGACTTATCTACTCCATTGCTTTTTACGTGAATTATCTAGCTTCTTTAGCCCTCTCTTTTCTCAAAGCCAAGGAGGAAAAGAAATCTCTTTAATCCTTGGTGAGGACAGGTGACACACAATATGACGTCAAGCATGTTATTTCACCGCATCGTCGCAAGCCACAGGAGGCCTACTGTGCTAGGGATGACCATACAACAGTGTGACTAAATAGCTGATGTGATAGACAGAAGAAGTTGGAAGCTGTCTTTTCTACTAGAGTAACCAAGACCGCTCCTTACTTCTTTTTTTCCCCAGAGCAATTAGTCAGCTCAAGAATGTCAAAATATATAACTAGGCAGGAAGACAAATTACAGTGTAAGTGCTGCTGCATATGCCAATGACCTACCAGGCTTGGCCCCAAGGTTTCTGATGTTTGAAGCCTCATGTCCCCTGTTCCATAATGCAAGACTTCTAAACGCATTTTAATAAAGACAAAATGACAGACAAATCTCCCGGCACAGATCCATCATAAATATTAACAAATAATAACAAAGCCCAGATGACCAAACTGATGACATATTGTTATGAAAAAGAGTAATATAAAATATGTATGCATACAGTTGTTAAGCCTTTGGTCACCAATTCAGACCCTTTTGCAAAAGTTCACAACAGTTGGCTCATCAATACTTAATACTCTGACAGTCTCAGCTGAATGATCTGGGAACTAAAAAGCCATCTTCACATTCTAGTTACCCTAATGCATCATAAGCAGATGAAAACACATCAACAGAAACAAGTAAGTAGAGCTGAGGATAGTCTTGATCCCTACTGCTGCCTCATATGTTACATATTTTTTCTGCCGTGATCTCACTAGCAATGCATCACTGTTTTTAACCACTCTGAGCACTGATTCTACACTCAGCAGCTGTGTTTGTTTACAGGGCTAGAAATTAGCACAGGACAAATGGACTTCATCCAACTGGATTTTTTTTTGGCATTTTCCACTACACTTCACAATATATTGGTCCTCATAGTCCAATTATGTATTTGCCACTGACAGTGGCCAAGGAGAGTGCATAAGCAAAGGTGACGCTCACTAATACTGCATGGGGAAGCTTCTTATTGCTCTGCTAAGCATGGTTCAGACACATGTAGCCAGGGAAGTCTACTGCTATATTGTCCATACTTTTTCACTGCAAACATAAAGAACGTCATCATAACCCATCCTGTACTTTGTGATGTGCCAGTTCAGTAAAAGTGATGAAATCTGATGATACTTTGTACTTAAAGGGATCTGCCAGTGCCCTTCACACTCCTATCTGAGCTCCCAAAGCCACTTCCAGAAGACTGTAAGCCAAACTTCAAACTAGACAGTCCTAAAATAATTTCCCATTTCAAAATCTACATGTTTTGTAACAGACAGTTACTTAAAAGCAAATAAACATGCAGCCCTCAGACCCAATGTATTTTTAATCTTATTGACCGTTTTCTTCTCACAGAGCTGGGGGAGTCCTTTAGTCTTCATACAATCATAGAATGGCTTGGGTTGGAGGGGATCTCAAAGATCATCTAGTTCCAGCTCCTTTGATGTGGACAAGGTTGCCACCCACTAAGTCAGGCACTAGATCAGGTTGCCCAAGGCCCCATCCAGCCTGGCCTGGAATATCTCCAGGGATGGGGCATCCATAGCTTCCCTGAGCAGCGTGTTCCAGCACTTCACCACCCTTTCAGTGAAAAACTCCCCTGACATCTAATCTAAATCTCCCCTCTTTTAATTTAAAATCATTCCCCCTTGTCCTATTATTATCAGAATGTGTGAAAAGTCGATTTCCTTCCTGCTTACAAGCTCCCTTTATGTATTGGAAGGCCACACTGAGGTATCTCCAGAGCCTTCTCTTCTCTAGACTGAAAAAGCCCAGCTCCCTCAGCCTGACTTCATAGGAGAGGTGCTCCAGTCCCCTGAACAACTTCATGGTTCCCCTTCTGGACCCACCTTAACAGCTCCACATCTTTCTCGTGCTGGGGGCCCCAGATCTGGATGCAGTACTCCAGGTGGGGCCTCACAAGGGCAGAACAGAGGGGGAGAATCACCTCCCCTGCCCTGCTGGCCATCCTTCTTTTGATGCAGCCCAGGATACTGTTGGCCTTCCTGGCTGTAAGCGCACACTGCTGGCTCATGTCCAGCTTTTCGTCCACCAGGACTCCCATGTCCTTCTCCCCAGGGCTGCTCTCAAGGAGTTTTTCTTGCAGTCTGTACACATATCTGGGACTGCCCCAACCCAAGTGCAACACCTTGCACTTGGCCTTGTTGAACCTCATTAGGTTGACATGGACCCACTTTTTGAGCTTGTTCAAGTCCCTTTAGATGGCATCCCTTCCTTCTATCTATCCATCAACTGCACCACTCAGCTTGGTGTCATCAGTAAACTTGCTGAGGGTGCATTTGATCCCATCATCTATGTCACTGATAAAGATGTTAAAGAGTACTGGTCCCAAGACAGACCTCTGGGTAACACCACTCATTACTAGTCTCCATCTGGACACAGAGCCATTGTCCACAACCCTCGAGCTGTGACCATCCAACCAATTTCTTATCTATCAAATAGTCTGCCCTTGGAACCCATATTGCTCCAAATTAGAGATATAGATGTGGTGCGGGACCATATCAAACGATCAAACAGACAACATCAGTTGCCCTTCCTTTATCCACTGATGCCATCACTTCATGGCAAATTTTCTCCTATCCCATTTTACAATAAACACTTAAAGAGGAGTTACTGGACTCACTGGGATGCAGCAACGAATAGTCCTGTGCTAGCTCTCACACTCATGAAGGTAAATGTAATTTTAAATGTTTGCCCTAATTATTCAGAGTATTTTTGCTAGTGACCCCTATTTATGCTAGAATTTACACAACAGATAAACACAGCATGCATCAAGTTGTAGTTTACAGACTGTTTATGTCTTCTACTCTGCTACAAACACTCCAGTCCCATCTTATAAACTCAGTTATACAGAAACTACCAAACAGCCTTCCAAGCAGCTGCAAAAATCCTGGTACTCAAACAATTTCTCCACGCAAATATTCACTACTGTCCACTAGTTCACCACCACCCTCATCAGGCATCCCTCTGGACAGAATGAGGTTTAAAGCACTATGAAACTTCTTGAAATTTTTATTTTCTTGGGAACTGAAAAAGCATATTTTTGGGAACAGTTGAGGTACATGTGAAGTTGAAGTACATTTCATTTCTAAGGGACTGCATCTCACTATTTTTAACTTTGCTGCATGCAACAAAGTACATATTTATCTGATAATTCCAAATAATAGCAATTAGGGAGTTCTGACATCACAAGACACGTGAAGAACTCTGTCAAAGTAATATATTGCACTTTGCTGTGTAATTATGTTATGTTGGAGCAGAGCATTGGAAAACTTAGTATAATCATTAGCTGAGCACTGAATGTTTTGATTGTCAGACAGGTTGTATATGATGCAAATATATGACTCAGAAATGATTTCACATAAACATTTTGGTAACAGTAATGTGACTCATAACCTCCAACATAGAAAATAACAAGCTTCGCAAAACATCTGTGCACTCCGAGCAACGCAGGCTTGCAACAACCTTCAAAACCTTGTAGTGCCGAAAAATGAGGGAGCCTGGTCCCCAGAGTGAAGAGGTGCTGGAATCCACCCTCCTAAGTGAGCTGAAGCACAGGGGATTAAGAGAGCAAGCCCACAGCAGAGGTTAATCAGGCTGCAGTTCCCACCGGGGATCTGCCAGAGAGCTGCGATATTTGTGCTGTCCGGTAGGCTGCCTGGTGGGTTTGCTTAGTTTAGGTCCATATTTAACAGGCAAAGCACAGGAGGGAAGGTCTGTTGTTATTCTACCCAAAGCCTTGCCATGTCAAGTATGACACAATGCACAATTCATCTGCTATTTATTTTCTCATTCATTAGGAGATGGACAGCTTCTTTCACTGCCCCTTTCCGAAGACAAACGTGCAGTCTTGAGTGACAAGGAGGATTTACCGTCTGTTATTTCAGAGGAGGTTTGCCATGTTTATTCTGGAAAGTGCCATGAGTCAATGAACTATCTCTTCAAGCCTCAGTGAAGCCAAGCTGCCAGCTCAACAGCTGCCAGAAGCAACAGAATGTTTTGGGACCCCATAAAATTGTTTTTACTGAGACTAGTGATAGCAAAAGCATCAGACGGACCCAATGCCAATAGCTCCCGCAACATAAAGGAGTCATTATAAGAGCTGCAGCCATTACACTGCTTTTTTTTTTTCCAGAGTTCCTTAACAAAACTATCAGCTAACTCAAAATACCCACTTTTAGCCTCCCTGCAACATGTATACCACTTAACCCAAGCACACCCCTTTCACTGCCCTCATGTTACCAAGAGCTAACCAAACCTTTTCTTGGCTCCACAACAGTTTCATGGGAAAAATGTGTGAGTCTGTGGCCTCTCTCACCTTCCCTATTCAACTTTTCTTAGATGCCAGCGTATGCCCAAATTGCAGAGCTTCAGCACACACATAAAAACAGAGCTATTTGCAGAACAGATTCAACTACAGCTCACTTTGTGGACATTAAAAATAAAACCACATTCAAACCTAATCTTAGCTCCCCAGACATTGGTATCCATTGAGAAAGCCCTCAAAAGAGGCGAGAACTCAGAGCAGGAGATGTCCTCAAACCCCTCCCCTCCTGGCCTGGTTCAGAGTGGCCCAGCTGTGCCCCATGGCCACACAAGCCCACCTCTGCCGCACCCCATGTGTTCCTGTGGGACAGGGCAAATAGTAGACATCATGAATGGCCAGACACACTGGTGAATATTTGGGTTGAGACGGCACCTACAAAGGCAAGAGGTGACACAAACACAAATGAGAAGCTGTGTCCCTGATGGAGGGTGCCCACAGAATATCACGCGAAGCCAGTGAAGAAGGTTCACTGTCAGGAAGGGCTAAAATGCACTCAGAGCAAGAAATTGTGGTCTCCATCTGACTGATACCCACAGAACCTGAGGCAGGATGCAGTTTGCCAAGTAAGAGCGCACTGTGTGAGCCACTTGGAGGCCTGCCAGGCCAGTGATGCAGTTTTGTGGTTAGATCACAGCAGCAGCCTCATAGACCTCGTCACAGCCCCTGGCCTGGTCATGCACTCTAAGCCTCAGTCCAGCCGTTCAGAAAATGAGTCGAATGGCCATTAAATTTAGTCAGAGCATGCTGTGAGATTTCATAGAGTCATCAAATGGCTTGGGCTAGAAGGGACCTTAAAGATCATCTAGTTCTAAACCCCATGAGCTTTCAATGCTTATGAAGTGTTTTCAGGCCCTGGATAAAAGATAGAGTCATATCCTTGCATTGTTGAACAGACGAGGAGCCCTCCACATCCTGCAGAATGGAACATTTTTGGAGAGGACGGCTGCTACAGTCATTAAAGCGTAAAAACCATCATATGCAGGAGACGAAACACAGACATCTCAAAGTGAAAATATCTCTTGTCCTGTGTAAAGTATGTGTACTTTCTCTCCAGCTATCTTCCATGGCATAAGTAGGAACATCCTTACATACAAGAACTCTTTTTTTTGCCTCCTTTCTTTCTTCACTTCCACCCTCTCTCTTTTTTTTTTTTTT